>NC_071094.1:17389062-17681562 GCF_027358695.1 Spea bombifrons
ATCGATTAGTTGGCCGATTATTTTTTAGATTAATCAGATTAAAAAATAATGTAAATTTTTTGTTCATTTAAAATTAATGAACAAACTGTGTTAAAAACCAACAGCAGAATAAAAAAACTTTGAGGAAAAATGCATTTCTTGATTTTATTTCCCAACCTGCCCCCCAGTTATGCACATCTGAGCCCGGGCTTGCCACTCTGCCCACCCCAGATATGCCTTATACCCCCCTATATGCCATAGTGGCGTCTGATATGCCACATACCCCAGATATACCACCGTGCCCCCCAAGATATGCCTTATAAACACAGAAGCCCTGACGGAAGTACCGGCCAGCAGCAGCGGAGGTTGTCTGTGCGCATTGTGCAACGTTCACCGGCTGCCCCGACTAGACACCAATGAGTCTGAAGCACGGGGGGGGGGACTGACGCCACTGTTATGCCACTGTGCCCCTGATATGCCTTATACCCCCTGATATGCCACTCTGCCCCCTGATATGCCTTATACCCCAGATATTCCACTCTGTCCCGTCCGTCCTCCCCCCGCCCCCCCCCCCGTGCTCCAGACTCATTGGTGTCTAGTCGGGGCAGCCAGTGAGCGTTGCACAATGCGCACAGACAACCTCCGTTGCTGCTGGCCGGTACTTCCGTTGGGGCTTCTGTGTTGGAGCAATGGAAGGTCATGTCAAGCTGGTGCTCCATCATAGAAGCCCCCGTGGAAGTGGAGGGCAGTAGCGGAGGATATCTGCACACATCGCACAGGCGTTCACCGGCTGCTAAAGAGGAGGATCCTGCAGCGCTGCGGCGGATCTGGAGCTCAGTGTTATTATCTATTTGAGGTCAGATTTTAAGACCAGGGGTGTTTTTCAAAGCATTTCCTCTGAAAAAACCCTCATCTTATATTCGATAAAATCAATTCAACTAATCGATAATAATTCGTTGGCAGCGATTTTCATTATCGATTATTATCGATCAGTTGTTGCAGCCCTAGAGTAATGTTTTTCAAGGATCCTTTTGACTTGGGTCAGGCTTCGTCATATGTCCCCAAACATCTGATTGATCCATAAAAACTTTTTGTGTATCTTAAATAAGTCTTTGTCTATTAGAATCCAGTGCCTGTTGATAGTGTTCCGATAGGGATTCCCTTCTTCAGTGAGTTAGGATGCCAGCAATCCATGTGTGGAAGACTATTTGTGGTTGTTTCTTTTCAAAATAAAGATGTTTGTAAAGTGCCACTATCAGTTTTGCTGATCCTAAGGTCCAAAAAGACCAACGCAAAGGGGTCAATAACTGAGTTCCATACTAATGATATTGGAATTTAGAGCATTAACAAAGCCGGTGAATATTTCTTCCGAACCAGTACACACTAAGATGATCATCAATATATATATATACTCCTAAAGGGGCTGTATTGAGTAAATTCTCTCATCTGTGATGTACAAACAAATGATTGTTCCCACCATCCTAAATATACATTGGCATATCCTGGAGAACATTACCTGTTGCTGTACTTAAAATCTCCAGTGCTTGTTTTGTGCCCCTGGTGTTTGAGGGCAGTTGTAGAACCAAGAGGAATAATATCTTGGTATTATAATGGCTATAGTCAAGTGATCTCTCAATTCAGCCAGAAAAGCACCCTTCAATTTCAGAATCCAGAATCTGATAACTTTACAATTCCTATATATATGTTTAAACGTTGCCGACACCTCTCCCATAGAAGTGGGATCAACCCTTCACCGTTTTCTGGCAATTGTCACTGACGCTGGTGTAATATCTATGCCTAGTATCCTAGAAGCAAGAGAAACAACTTAACTCCATCAGGTCATGAGATAGCTGCACATCCACCAGATATGGGAAATTGATTATTTGATGATTGCGAGTTAATACTGCAAAATTGAGTTAGATCCTTAGTAATATAACGGCACATTTGGAAAACCTGATCCTCCCTTATGGGTAGGCTGGTAAATTATATTTTTAGCAATTCTCAGCCTTATCCCCAAATGAATAAATCTGTCCACATCTCTTTCCGATATGTGACCTTTGAGTGGAATAACAAAAGAAAAATGGGCACTCACGGGTCTTTGTAGTAAAGTGCATTAAACACTAGTTTATTTCAATCAACACGGCCAACGAGAAGGGTCTTGAGAAAAGACCAGAGGTGGTCCGAAACGTTGGCCGTGCTGATTGAAATAAACTAGTGTTTAATGCACTTTACTACAAAGACCCGTGAGTGCCCATTTTTCTTTGGTTACGTATATCTGGCTATTTTTGGAGCCCCCGGGCAAATAAAAGCCTGTGTATATTTACAATATTTCTGAGTGTGCAGCCTTTGGTTTGTGTGTGTGTGTATATATTATATGTATAAAGAATCCAGGGGAGAGGCATCATTTTGGGGCCCGGATAGGGAATCTTCCTATACTCAAGTTTTGGAGGGAAATTAACAGATTTTTAATAGTAAGAAGGATGTGATCTGCAAAGAAACATTCTGATGCATCTCTATTCCCACAATATCATGATGATTATTGATGGCGATGTGTACAAAAGGAGGAAAGAGGAGGCAATCTTGTCTTGGCCAATTTGATAAAATGAGCAGTGGAGACAAACTCATCTTTCCTTTTTTCTTTCTTTGTTTTAGATCAGCCAGAAGAAACTAAAAAAATTTGAGCGTGAATATCACATGATGAGAGAGCAACAGGCACAGCAGGAAGACCCTGTGGAAAGATTTGAGGTGAAATCCAGGAGAACACATGTTACCGGCAGCCATTCTTAACACTGTGGATAGACTCTTTGTACACATGTGCTTGATGGGAATTCTGCTACTAGCACCTTATATGTGTCTTATATTATCTTCTTCTGCTGTTTACATTGTGTTGCTCATTTTATTGAGGCACTAGTGTAACCTCTTTCAAACTATTCTAATGTAACTAAATCTTGTCTTTGTGGTGTTATCCTTACAGCAGTTAAAATTTACCACATGTAGTAAAACTATAACAGGGCAGAAAAACTGATTGTCCATCTCAGGTTAGTGATCAACAACAATGTAAGAATTGGTTAGACAGAGTTCGTTGGATTAAGTATTCTACTGTTTTGTTTTTTTTGTTGTTGGCTAATTGGACTCTGCTGGGTAAAGACCATTCTCTGTATACCATATATCCTTTGAAGTTATCACACGTTTTGTGTCTATTTTTTACAGCGAGAGAACAGACGTCTTCAGGAAGCAAACATGAGACTTGAGCAAGAAAATGATGACTTGGCTCATGAGCTCGTTACCAGTAAGATTGCCTTGCGCAAGGATTTAGATAATGTAAGGCAATATCTTTTTGTTTTGTTTTTCTTAATTAAAACGTTTTTTTTTTATAGGTCTGTACTATCTAACAGGCATCCATTCGATGTATTAGTAGGCTACATCAAATGGGTTTTTATTGAATGAAGGCATTGTTTGGCCTCTGTATGCATGTATGTTTATATATGTAGACATTATTAGTGATTTTTCAATGTTATCATATTTTGCACATATCATAATGGTGCAAATGTTATTTGACCTGCTCATTACGCACCCATAACAATTTTTTAATCCATTAACACAGATGTTGACAAATTTGCTTTGGATCTGGTAGCCAGCCAAAAGATTTAGCCATTTTTTTCCCCCCCAATCATGTTTTTATTTTCATATATTACCCCCTGGAAACATAAAACACACCTTTCTTCAGTGCTGTACCACTTTAACACCTTCATAATAAGGGGTATTTAACACCATAAAGACTCAAGCTTGTTTGTTAGACTTGTTCTTACAGTCCATACAGTAACAAACACACACATATTAACATCGTCTACATTCATGGATGCACATGCTAACACCATGCACAAATGCACACCCTATACGTTGACATACATACTCATGCTATTGCCATTCTGTAACATACACAACACCATACATGCTAACACTACCATCTTATACACATGCACACTACCCAACAACATACACACACTGGCTAACACTATACATCTCTAGATTGTAAGCTTGCGAGCAGGGCTCTCTCCACCAAATGTATCGGTTTGTCTTAGTCTGTCAATTCTTGTCTTGTCATATCCCTTGAATTTATGTATTGTATTAAGCGGTGCGTAAACTGTTGGCACTATATAAATAAAAGATAATAACAATATAAAACACACACTCCTAACACCATGCACACATATGGACTGAATCTGGCACTACAATACAGTAGACATACTGACTGGCACTATACGTTTACACACACACGCACTTCTCTAGCACTCTGAACCGGGTGCCAGGAAGTGGTTTGTAGTTGCCATGGCGATGTGGTGCCCAGGGTTTTTTGAATCCTATGTTAAGAAGTGCTTTGAACATCAGAAGCATTGTCCTAAAAAATCAATACAACATCACAGGGAGCTTTGAAAATCATCTTGGCTTACAAATAAATAAAGATCTACTGTCACTGATATGATACCAAACAGTTATTCACAAGTCACAATACTAAGTTTCTATAGCAACTAAAACAAATATCAACTGTTGTGCAAGAAAGAATAATAAATCAATCAGGGCTATTGGTCTGTGCTGAATAGAACCGTATTTCTTGACATGTAACCCCTTCACGACAAAGTGGGTTTTGCACTTATGACTGGAGTGTTTTTGACATTTTTGCTAGGTGGTAGTTCAACTACACTTTTCCTGTTTTTCATTTTGTGTACCCACACATTATTTATTGTTTTTTTTTTATATTTTTTTTACATTGTCCTCTGCAGTCCACAGACCAAAGAACCCTCTACCCTGTTTGTAGCTGTTATCAGCTAGTATACAAATGGCCCAAAACGTAAGCACACTCAGGGTTTGATGGAAAAAAATCCAATGTGGTTTATTCACAAAAATCAATGTTTCAGTCACTCACAGGAGAGTGTATGTGTCATTAATTTAGCATTAACAAAATATTAAGTCTCAACAAGAAAAATATAAACGAAGAAAAAAAAATGACACATTTTCAATTTTACTTACAACTACAGTAAGAGTCCAAAGTATAGAACTTGTACTGATTTCAAGAATGCCTCATTTATTTTGTAATTTGTTTAATTATTGATGAATGCTGATCTGTTTTGCAGGCTGAAGAAAAGGCAGATGCCTTGAACAAGGAGTTACTGATGACTAAACAGAAACTGATTGATGCAGAAGAGGAGAAGAGACGATTGGAAGAAGAATCTGCTCAGGTTGGTTGTAGTAACACAGTAGAGTGTATGATTGAAGAGATGTGTTGAATCCAAGCAGTGTATAATGTATACTGTGCTATTCAAGTGCACTAACGTCACGCAGTACAGTATTTATCTTAATCATAGAATTAATTAATTTGCACTTTGTATTAATGCACTTATACCCCAGCATATAAGTGTCATTTCTGACACCCAGCTTTATTGCTTGACAGTGAATATTTGCATTTTTCTGCAGCTGAAGGAAATGTGTCGCAGGGAACTTGATAAAGCAGAGTCAGAAATAAAGAAAAACAGCTCTATCATTGGAGACTACAAACAGGTACAAAAACTACAGAAAGCTTGTCTCTGTCCTCACTAACAATATTACATTGGATGTATTTAACAACTTTATATGTACCTGTGTGTGTGTGTTACATCCATGCACTTATTTACTTAGATCTTATGTTATGGAAGTGCTTAAACCTGTGCTGTCACTAATTCTTGTATTTCTGTCTAGTGTGAGTTAAAACATGTTTCAATATTTGTAGACGACTACCCTTTTCTTTGTAATAGCTTTGCATTAAGTAATATAGGGGGACGTACATTCCACAGGCAGAATAACTGGCCAGAGGTCAATCATTACATCCGGCTAAATGCCGTATATGCAGGGCCGGCCCTACAATGAAGCAGAGTGGGGCAATTGCTCCAGGCGGCACTTTGTCACCCCAAGCCTTTTTTTTTTATTATTATTATTATTTAAAGCGGAGGAGAGAGAGGGGCGCCGAGTGGTTTTGGCTTACCCGCTCGGCACCCCTCTCTCCTCTGCGAGCCCTCTAGCTCGGTCTCGGTGCCGGCTTGTAATGCTGAGCGCCGGAAGATGACGTCATTTCCGGCGCTCATCATTACAAGCCGGCACTGAGACCGAGCAGGGAGACTCTTCGCAGGACTGCTGAAAGGTAAGTACAAAGGGAGGGGATAGGGTAGATAATAGGGAGGGAGGTAGAGGAAGGGTAGATAATGGGGGGGGGTGGCAGAGGAATGGTAGATAATGGGGGGGGTGGCAGAGGAATGGTAGATAATGGGGGGGGCACTTTAAACTTTGCCCCTTATGCCTTGGGCCGGCCCTGTGTATATGTTTGCACTCGTAATGTGAAACTGCTTATAAGATACTTACAGATTTTAATTTGCATTATAAGCTATAAATTTCTGCAGCTCATATGTCTTCTTTATAAAAAAAATACTACCGATTTTAAATACAAAGCTGTATGCTAATTTTATAATTACCGTATTTGCTCCTCTGCGCCTTCTATGACAGAGCACTGGCGGGACATGACCTTCCAGTGCTTCATCATAGAAGTGCCGGCAGCAAAGGTTATCTGTGCACATTGTGCAGACGTTCACCGGCTGCCAGGGAGGAGGATCCTCCGCAGAGCTGCAGGGGACCTGGATCCTCCTCCCTGGCAGCCGGTAAAAGTCTGAACGATGCCCTGCCGGGGCTTCTATGACGGAGCACCGGCATGACATGACCTTCCGGTGCTCAGTCACTGAAGCCCCTGCAGAACTAACTGGCAGCAGAGGTTGTCTACTCGCATCGTGCAGACGTCCACCGGCTGCCCCCATTAAACACCAGGAAGTCTGAAGCACGGGGACAAGGCTAGGGATGCATTGGTAAGTCAGGGGGAGGGGCCTGGGTGGCATATGGGGGGGTATAAGGAATATAGGGACTATAAGGTATAACAGAGGGCCTGAGACTGGCAAATAAAAGGAAATAAAAACTAAAAAAAAATCAATTTTCTCAATCATAGTTGTTATTAAATATGAAAAAATATTTACATTAGTTAACATTTACTAGTAAAACTTTTTACCTATAGGGTAGTCTTATATTCAGAATTTTCTATTTTTCCTGAATTAATATTCAAATTTTGGGGTAGTCGTCTTATAATCATGGTCGTCTTAACATCTAAAGATGACAAGTATGTTTTACAATGCCAAGTATATATATAAGAACTTAAAGTGGAGTTTGTTATATTTATATCAGTGGCATTCTTTTAAAATCAGGATCAGCAGTACATGCTCCTCTATTTTTGTAGAAATATGTCATAATGTATAATAAACTCAAAACTAAAACCCCAAGGCAGACTCTTATTTTAGTGAACAAACCCCGATTTCTGATAATTTAAATTCCATATTTGCATATAGAAAACCTTTAGAGCCCTCCTTTGTAACAGCTTTTCGATTGTGCAACATTTTAGTAGACATTTGACAGGAAGGCAATATAAGAAATCAATATTTAAGCTGTTGACTAAAGCAATCCATAGTATGCAGTGATTGGTTTATCGCTTTAAGAAAAATGTAATCTTGGGAAAAAAAAAAATGTATCTTTTGAAATAGGAAGAAGTTCAAATCAACTATTTATCGTGTTGCATTGTAGTCAATCAAAGTTGTGTAATTTTTTTCTGCTCAATCAATGAAAATGTGTCAACAACATACTCAACCAGAAAATCTTAACAACGAAAAGACAAATATTTTTAAGCAGGTTAAAGGTCAAGTTATTGACTGGTTCATAATGTGCATTATAATCCATGGGAGGATGATGAAACCAAAGCCTTGGGAGTATAGAATTTAACCCTTGTCGTTCCCAAAGATGAATCCCTAAGGCTCCAGTTTAAATAAGCAGTGACTAGCTTGTGGTCAAATACTATACTTATAGGCATAAGTCGCACCCCTGTGGATTATTCTGTATATTGTTATGAGAAAACTTTTATACAGTTATGTTCAGATTGTATAGTACATTATGCTTCCATGGACAGTGTTACAGTGGTGAGACAGACTGGTTTATTTTATGTCTACTTTCTAAGTGGTAGTAATTATTTGTAATAACTTTAGTTATTGCTAAGATTGCAACAGTTGCCAAAATTACCCCCTGTACTATAATTGTATTGTATTGTAATTGTATTTAAACAATAATAATAATGTTACTAAGTGGCGAGGGTTTGGTATAAGAGTGGTGTCCTAAAGGTGCTTTTCCACCTACATAACCACAGATAAGAGCTGCATTATGCAGAGAGTACTTTAATTAAAGTTGCAATTTGGTTTTCCTACTTAATGCTCCCCGTCACCTGAAAAGTTTATTGAAATACTACAGTTGCCTATAAATAGAGTCCTGACATTCTTCCATAGCTCCCCTATGTATTACAGAAGTCTTGACAGCCTACAAATACTCCCAGATGCCATTTCATGCTCATGCACCTGAAACAGGAAACCTCTACAGACCCTACACAATGATGGCCAGTGATGGGGAGTGAGTCATGATGAGTGAGAGGTTGTAATGCGAGTAAAGTGTGATAAGTGTGATAATAAGTGTGATAATAGGAGTGATACATGTGAGGGAGTGATACATGTGAGGGAGTGAGATCCCTTAAAACTGGCACCCAATCTGTGATGTCAGTGATTGGTAGCCAAAGCAGTGCAGGCAGACAAGATTAAGAGGCCCAGCCGAAACTTTTTCAACAAGAAAATACAGCAAAACATGGCTCCTTAAAAAAATAAATAAATATGTTTATTTAGATGTGTACCATAGCAGTACATACTAATAAAATAATCTAGCAAAGTTTTGAAAAATTGTCAGTGTGAAACAGCACCTTTAAACAGTTTGACCCACCCTCCAGAATCTTTCTTAAGATTGTTGACACCTTCACCAGGGTTGTAGTGCTATTGGCCTGAAAGGGTTCAGTCCTGAAGTGTGGTGCTAGGTGGGGAATGCATGCATAAGCTGCAGCGTTGGCAGTGCTGCCTGCCAAGAGATGGGCAGCAGTTCCCAATAAAGTGAGTTGCATTTTATTTTTTCCCCTAAATCAGTGATGCTTCACTAATGGCTAGAGAAGGGAATGCCAGATCTAGAGTTGTGCTGACAATACTACACTTCCTTCCCATAAGGAGGACTTTTCTATTTATTTGCTACCCCTTTGGTAAAGTAAAACCTTACGTTAAATTTAAACATCTGAACCTCCAATTTTAGACCATAGCCTCTTTAAGTATTTAAATGTTTCTATCACATCTCCCCTCTCTTCTTTCTTCAAGCTATACACATAGAGCTACCTTAGTTTGCGGGGTAAAAATGATCATGAAAGGCTATTTACCATTTTGATAGCCCTCTTCTGAGCTCTCTCCGAAATGCCGATATCCTTCTGCAGATGTCGTCTCCAGAACTGAACACAAGGTATACTCTACACAAGGGTGTACTCTATGTATAACTGCACAAAACACTTTTGTTTGCATACGCTTGCTAGTTTTCACTTTTGTTTATTGAGCAAAGTGTATGGTTGGAATTGCAAAGGCTGAAGACTATTATATTGTTGGATCTTGTTAGAACATGATAGGAACGTCTGACATCAAAAGACCTCATTTATAAAAATCTGAGAATGGCAGCAATCTACAGAGTCGGTAGACTTATGGTGAGGAAAAATGTAACAAAGGTTGTACACCACTAGTAAGATTTATGTAAATATGGACATGTCTCAACGATCTTGCTCTGAATTTAAAAGTGAACATTGTGGCTAATGTCATGTTTGTGTATTGCTGTGAACCCAATGGAACAGGCTTTTTATAGTATTCCATATTTCTGTTACTTCATAGATTTGCTCCCAGCTAAGTGATCGGCTTGAAAAGCAACAGACTTCAAATAAAGCAGAAATTGAGAAAATTCGGGTAAGTTCATAAGAGATGACACGACCTTCAAATTGTGACAGCAGAGGTTACATTGGTAAAGAGGAGGTTAAGGTTCTTGGCTAATAACTGTGCAGCTCATCCTTTATTACACCTCTGCTCAGATGTTTTGTGTCTTTAGAATTGACACTGAAGATGACGACAGTTTTCATCTATAGTGCACTCTAGTAATATTGGCACCCTTGGTGAATATGAGCAAAAAATGCTTTATTGTCTAACATTTTGATTTTGAAATAGACAGAAATACTCTGCTTCCATGGATAACAAAAAAAATGCCAAGGGTGCCAATAACCTTGAAACGTGGCTTATGTGGTTTTAGTTTTATTTCTGTTAACATAAAAAAGTTGAGTATTTTATGCACAACTCTTTATAGTTAAAAAAAAATAAAATATAAAAATAGCTAAAGTTAATATATATAACAGGGGAACGCTTATTGTGTCAGATCTAATCCAAAACTGATTTTTCCATATGAACAGTATTTTGTAAACAATCCAAAAGTGAGATGGTTAAATAATCTATGCAAACTACAGGATTGAAAAAAAAAACATTAAAAGTGTGACATGGTATTAAAAAATAAACAGTGAATATCATTTTTATTTTTGGAAACTATAGCTGTCTGCAGTAAACTAATACAGTTGCAGATATGTTCTGGACATTATATTGTTGAATCAATACTTTTTCATACAATTCTTTGTAAGTAACAAATATACCAGATTGAAGAGCAATCTAGATCTGCTACTAATATGTTATAAATATGTTACATCATTTATTATTGTTATCCGCTTTTTAACACAGCAAAAGGTTGATGGGTGCGAGCGCTGCAGAGAGTTTTTTAACATGGAGGGAAGAGTGAAGTTGGTTAATGCAGTTAAGGATAACACCACTGAAGAGGACACAGATGAAGAGAAGGAGTCTCTGAAGAACCAGCTAAGAGAAATGGAGCTGGAGTTGGCTCAGACCAAATTGCAGCTAGTAGAAGCCGAGTGTAAAATACAGGTAAGCTGTTTTTTAATATAATACGTATGCATTGAAATGTTTTTTATAATAATTCTAGTGCAAAGTTCAAATAGTAGTGTCTTCACCACAGAAGAAATGTTTTCATTATTTCTTTCATGATGAGACAAACTTTACAACAACATATCTTTAGCCGTAACTGTCAGTTTGGTTCTGAGAGAGCGAAGATGCTCTGCTAAAGATTTCATGTGAATACACTTTCTAGAATGCAAAGCAAATAAACCTTAGTGGAGCTATCCGTATTTTCTGTTTCTATGACAACAACCTTAGTATGTTCTTTTGTGTCATGTGACATTGAGTCCCTAAAAAAAAATTATGAAGTCATGATTTAAACAGTTATTTCTGGGAAAATTGTGTGCATTCAACATTACTGGGAATTATGTTTCCAATCCTGAAATTGTTTACAAAAGAGTTAAATTCAATAGCCCCTTTAATCTATTTGACATCAATCTCCTCTGCAGGATTTGGAGCACCATTTGGGTCTTGCCCTTAATGAAGTCCAAGCAGCAAAGAAGACATGGTTCAACCGGACCATCAACACCATTAAAACTGCCACTGGTGTACAAGGAAAAGAGACATCTTAACCCTACATATATTGTAAAATAATCATCTTTCTGAAAACACCGTTGCCTTTCTTGGCCAGATATTTTGGTTTGCAAATGTGTAAGAGGACCTAGAAAGCAGCATGACAGGATGGTAGTAGGTCAGCGCCTGTAAGTTACTTGTGAGACTTAGGCAGCTCTTTCACCTCTTTAGCCATTATCCCTATCTGAAAGGGAGAGAAGTATAGTGAACCCCACTACTAAAAGAGACTATTTTTACCCTGCCATGATTTGTGCATTAAGTTAAAGGGTCCCATTTCAACTTTTTTAATGAAGCTAAGGGCACATTCCTAATTTAATAACTTTGCAGATATTGTAGAAATCTGAAATCAAGTGAATTGTGCTCACCTATTCAAGTTTCAAGGAACCCTTGCAATATCTTGAAATTGTGATGTCTTGTTTGGCACCCGGGAGCAGATAGGGGTGCGTTGCATGGTGTCCATCTTGCATGGTGTTGGAGGTCAGTAATATGTCCATGAACTGAAACCTGATGGTGCATAGTGTCTGCATATCACTTCACATTAGATTACAATACATTGTTGTTCATGCTTCTTAAACATTGAAGTTGCATATTATTGGTCTTTACAGGGAGCATTGCTTACAGCACTTTCTTGTTAAGTGTGTTGCAGGTCCCATTTTGTGTACAAGGTATAGCTGAAGTGTAACATGCCTACAACACAGATGTGAAGAGTATTATATAGGTAAACAACGTACTATAGCCCATTCCATTCGTAATGAAGCATAAATAATTCACAGAGGATTAAAGCTGATATGACTTAACATCACCTAACAGTGACCTTCACTTTAATGTTAAAATATATTCAATTTTGGGATTGAAATTTGTATACATGTATATTTCCCTGATAACCAACCTCATTGGTAAAGGACTGCACACCTATCACTGTCTACAGTATAGAGAGGGATGGCTGATATCCTATTATTCTGTACTAACATAAACTACTGAACTATAATAGATAGCTGCCATTTATTAGAATCCCTAAGGCAACCCCAACTATTCTACTTGCCGTATGTAGCTATACAAAATGGCTGAGATAGGGTGGGCCAGACCCGCACACCCTAACAAATTAAATGCACTTTGGTGCGGTATACAGAGGTATGTGCTAGGTTATTTTATTGTTGTTCTGTTCATTTTGTTTAAGGTTAAGTAGCACCTATCTGCCTAATAATGTCAGTTTGGATATGCCAACCTTCACGCCGCTATTATTACTATTTGTTTTTTGTTTTTTATAAGTGAGTTTGATCATTTTTCCAAGAGAACAGTTTCCAACACATTGTAGGTTTTTTTTTTATAGTATACTTATGAAGCCAAGTCATCAATTTACCAACAAGAAGAAATATTGTGCATGTGGCTTATCTTCTGTCTCCAGCACTTCTGAGAAGGTGATCTCAGCCTTTCCACGGAGGATGCTACATGTTTCTGTAACCTAGGGGTAGTATACATACAGCAGTAGAATATCTGCACCTTAGGTGCTAAATACAGGTCATGTGTCATTCCTTTGGAGGTAAAACTATTGTAGAAGTCAGACTTAGAATGGCAGTTTTGCACCTTGTATGTTTATTTATTTGTATGTGTTTTGCTTGTGTCTGTTGATAAGGTTCTTCAGGGTGTAAGCTGGTTACACTAATAAGCACTGGTTTGTATATATATATAAAAAAAAAGTTTGGTTTATTTTGTATATCTACATTTTCTTTCTGAGTTTATGTACTAACGCTAGCTACTGTATGATCTACAATATATCCACAAGATAACATGAATTGCTAAAGACTTTCCCCCAACTGCTACTGCTGTCTTCATTGTTTAATACCAAAAACCTATTGTCCTTATTTCAGGAGTGTTCAAATAGTGCTGGTGTAGGTGCGGTGTGTATACCTGATGAACAAAAATATAGTTAATGTAACTAATGTAAAATTGGATTCTTCATTCCTTTTCTTCAAAGTTTGTATACGCTTTTTACAGTGTGAGGAGCTTGCGTGTTTATTACTAGATAGTGTTGTACACACATTCCAATTTTAAAACATTCAGAGATTTTAAATATAACATGCTTTGCACAGCGACTAACATAAAATATGTGGGGCTAGACTATTCTGGCATACTAGTCATACTGCTTACTCTTATATAGGAATGAAGCGTAGCTTAAACAAGGGTGCATCAATAACAGCATTGATTTATGCAAAATAGAATTTAACGTGAGCAGGAATGTTTTGTATCATTTATCAATGTGTAACAATGAAACTTTTGTTGGTGAAAAGAAAACTGATCTATAGATCTGTCTTTCTTTCAAGATCTATGTAATGGTGGCCACTTCTTGATTTTTACACAGTAAAAATTTAAATAAGTACATAAACAACCTAATTATAAAGGTATATGAAAACGTCCCACCTATAAAGTAAAGGTTTCCAGTAACACAGGTCTAGAAAAAGCACACTTTCTGCCAGTTGGTAATGACATGAAATTATCACTACTTCATTATGAGTCTGAAGGATATATTACTACAAAGGTTCCTTTTATCTCATGTGGCTTGATAGAAGAACACAGCTATAATTCCAGGTAATCTTGGTACATCTATATAGGTAAGAAAAATGCATTTTCATTCCTTACAGTATTGGTGAACCAGTTCATCCTAACAGACAGGAAACTCGTATGCATACCATACTATATGCTGTACTGTTCAGTGTACGGTATTTCTTTTAAGCTATTAATATACATTAATATACCTGATTAAACATGTCTCTTCCTTAATAAAACTTGGAATCAGACCATAGGTCATGACCGTAACATATGTTATTTTTTTATATAGGCTATAAAAAAAAATCGAAAATTGATTTGAATTTGAATCAATTCAGCTATAACTTTCCTTGTTACCGGTCTGTACTATATGTGTTTTTTAGGTGAATACACTAAGGCTGTTTAACCCATTGAATGCCAGCTATGTGCATCTTGACATAGTTGCCATTCTAGGCCCAGTTTGTCAGCTATGTACTCTGTACACAGTGGTGTTGGAAAGGTCCATATAACGATTGCTATAAATGAAATAAAAATTATCTCTGTACTATAGTGGTGCTGTGTGCATAGAAGACGGGCATCATTCTCTAACCTCCTCAATGTAAGTCTTGCCGTGTTTGAGATTTAAGACCTGTGTTTATGATGGTTAAGACCTTGTATCCTTAAGACCTATTAAAGACTGTTGCCTTGTATTTAACTTTAAATGTGGAAGCTACTGCTGTGTCTTGGAAAGAGAGAATGGTTCTAATTTGAATGTTACCGGTTGGTATCATATCTGTTAGTGGTGTGGTATAGTGATATATCTGTAAAAAGGAACAAAAAACATTACCAGCTGAGCAATTGTGATAGCTATAAAAATTAAACTGGTGCCGTAGGTGGTAAAAATATGTCCCAGCACTCAAATAATTAAAAGGCATTTTGACCATAAGGCAAGGGCACAATGTGTATAGGATGTTATTGCACATTATACCAGTACAAAATAACACGACCTCGCTGAAAAATTTAGTTCTAAGTTAAGCATTCACATTATACCCAATGTGTTATTGCACATTTCCAGGTGCCTTGAGTGGTATTTTAAGTATCTCTTGATTCAGTTATAATAAGAGGTTTGCATTGTATGGCAGGGAAATTAGCTAATTATAAAAAAAAATATCTGAAAGAGGATACCAGGTTATTTTAAAATTAAAAACAAAATCAGTTCTAAATTAATCATGCAGATTTTACAATGCTAGCATGGATTGTATCACAAGTTCTAACAAAAAACTAAAGCATTAATTCATTAAGGGTCAGGGTTGCATGATGATTATCCTCCACCCCAGAAATCCCATTGAAGTTCTGCACGTGCAGTTTGCACACATGTATTGTTAGTATGGTAACACCTTCAATTCAATCATGAGGCATTAAATCCATCTAATAGGCTATATTAGTTACAAGCCATTTTAACAGTGTTATTAACCCCTTAATAACAAA
The DNA here is from genome assembly GCF_027358695.1 of Spea bombifrons. Taxonomy (NCBI): domain Eukaryota; kingdom Metazoa; phylum Chordata; class Amphibia; order Anura; family Pelobatidae; genus Spea; species Spea bombifrons. The sequence goes on from NC_071094.1 coordinate 17,404,593, forward strand.
GCCCGTACATGTACGGGCTCAAAATTTTTCAATGGGTTTAGGGACTCCCCATTGTCCTTAAGGGGTTAAAATAAACAAATGTGACATACCTGATAGCTGTAAGGTTGTAATAGCATTGAAAGGACTGCTGTGTGTGTACATATATATTTATGTGTGTGTGTGTATAATTGACCATGCTATAATGAACACCACTAGACATACTGTATTTAAGACTGTCAGAGTAAATTGATATTTTACAACAAAGATTGACACATTGAATTACTGTATAATACAACGTTAAATGGATAGTCGAGTGATTTATGTATATTTGTTGTGGTAGTTACAAATGACTGGCATGTTAAATTACTGTATGGTAGTATCTAGGGGGCTCTATTATAACTAAGATTCACACCTTTAGTACCTTTTGCTATGGTAAAATTAACTGCCCCTGGAATAGTAAATGTTTGAGAAGTAAATGGTTTTTTAAAAGCAAAAATTACATGACAATGTTGTGATACTATTTTTAATTATGGGCTAACTAAAATACATTTTATGTTCTTAGGTAAAAGAATGTATGTTAAAATATAAAGTGAATAATACAAGACATCATCCATACAAGCTACTAAAGTCATGTCTTTTTGTTCTATTGAAAACATTATTCTAAATGAAAAGTAGCTAACAAGTACCCATTCATCTGTCTTGGATTACAACCACCATGATCCTTACCATGACAGACTGGTTTGATAATGAACACATAATAACCATCCATAAATTGCTGTCTGGCAATACAGGGATCTGCTTACATGTAGATTTTATCACCCCCAACGTGTTTATGAATGAAAATACTGCTTTCAAAAATACACGGTAATTGTTTATTTTTTTATTAACAAAATGCAAATGGAGTTAACAGTAGGAAATCTAAACTGAAACAATGTTTGGCATGACCACCTTTTGCCTTCAAAACAACATCAATTCTTCTAGGTACACTTGCACAGTTTTTGTAAGAAACTCTGCATGTAAATTGTTCTAGACATCTTGGAAAAGAAACCACAGTTCTGTAGATTTAGGCTGCCTCATTTGCTTCTCTCACTTTATGTAATCCAAGAGTCGGTGATGTTGAGGTCAGGTCTCTGTGGGGGCCATGCCATCTCTTCCATGACTCCTTGTTCTTCTTTGAACAACTGCAGAATACATTTGTGGCCAATTGCATGATGGATAATAATTTGCCTGTACTTCCCAGCATTAAGGAGTGCATTTATTCTGACCAAATCCCCAACTCCATTTGCAGAAAATCAGCCCTAAACTCACAAGGAGTTTGTTTCCTGCAAACACTCATTCATGTACTGCTCTCCAGCTCAACGGCAAAGAAACTGCCTTCTTTTACATCCAAACATGTTTCTGCACCCTATTTCCTGTGTTTCCGTGAATAGTTACGTTTCTTTGCCTTGCCACATCAGAAGTATTGCTTTTTGGCTGCAAGTCTTCCATGAAGACCACCTCTCTCTGGACAGAAGAATGGTGTACCACTGTTTTCTGCCAATGCTTTGTTTGACACTGCTGGACATCTTCATTCTTCCTTTTAAATACCTGCAATCGCCGGCTTTGCAGCAGCCATGGAAGCCTCGCATGTGAGGCTAGCCATGGATATTGGGAGGAAAGCCCCCCCATTACCCCCGCACACAACCCAAGAAACCCATGCATGTGGGGTATCACTGTACTCAGGAGGTTATCACATCAGAAGGCATGTATTAAATCAGCAGAATATCCATAAATGATAAATATTTTATATTATGATTACCAGAGGTCATGAAATGGAATCATCTTGCGATTTCCAGAGGAAGAAGAAACTGGTCACATGACTAGAATGCAGGTAGGTAGAAAAAATGGATGTTTTTATCATTATGCTGACAATCTTTACATGAGCACACACGTTTTTTGCATTGTCACCCCTTTATATATATTGATTTGTAGAACTGAATTATTGTCCTGCCTCAGTTATCCTCAGAACGAAACATTGCATAGTATAAAAATGTAATGTTTTATGATTTGAGCTTTTAAATGGGACCCCATTACAGTTGTTTTCTGTTTATTATTTAATGTAAAGTCTAGACCCTGGTCTAATCTACTAATAGCAAATTTGGTTAGTTTGTGAGTTAGTTGACATCTATATATTTTATCGTAACAGATTTTGACAGATGATGTGTTTTTTGAGCCTGTATTTTTCTGGCATGTTACATTTCACTGGCATTATAACATTGTGACCGGGGGTTTTGCCTCAAGTTATCAGAATACTGGTGATAAGCAGGGAATATAGGAGAAACACAGGAGACTTTATTAACCAATTTGCTACAAGAGATCAATTACTAACTCCTTGTTACTCAATGCACATTTTAAACGTGTAAGATTTTCCACATAGTATAAAACATTTGGAATGTTGATTCTTGCATCTGTAAGTAAGTTCATATAAATTCCCATCCTGTTTGGCTCATTAGCAGACACACGTCATATTGCGTAAAAAACAAAAAGTAGTGCCCCTTTTTTGGGCTTTCTTTTAATTCCATGTTTAGTGTAGTCAAACATTGTATTAATGTATGATAAAATGTTTATGATTTTCCTAAAATAATTGTTACAGTTACAGTTTATAATTGACAGTATATATTTTGGTTCAATAGCAATTTTTTTTTCATACAAACAAAAGGCACAGCAATGGGTATTAAATTTACCCCCCAGCTTCTGGCCTGGTGGGAAAACAAATACATTTGGCGTCAACATCAATAGTTCAATAATGTTATTTCCAGTACAAAGATGACATACTTATATGGAGTGGTTCAAACATTGATCTTGACTATTTTCTCACCTATATCAATTCAAATGATCGTGGTATTACATTGAAATTAGAATACAGTACGAACCTTATACATTTTTAGATCTAGAAATGTATATCCAAACTGACACCATCGATACAAAAACCCATTTCAAACCTGTTGATGTAAATGGATATATATCACTCAACAGTTGTCATTTCTCAACTTGGTTAAAAAAAAATACTAAAGGAACAGTTTCGTGGAATCTGTAGAACTTCAGACATAGAGGTATTCAACGGCCAAACACAATATTTAAAATAGGTTATCCCACGTCTACTTTCGAACAAAACATTGCCATGTTAAACTAAGTCCACAGCTTGTCGCTCTTGAAGTACAAAGAAAAAGCTAAATCTACACTTAATACAAATATTCCAGCCATATTTGATTACAATACCAATGTCTGAGACACCAGCAACATTGTAGAAACACATTGACATGTCTTATTGAGGGACGCCATCTTAAGAGATACCCTGGCTCAAAATATAGGTAGCAAACTAACCTTACACCCAAAATAAAGCCCCAAAACTACTTTGGACTTAGTTTTGGGGACAAGAACCCAAGTGACTATCATTTAAAGTCTCCAATAACTGGAGAGGTGCTGATCTTGCCCACATTTGGGTAAAACTGATATGTTCTGGATTTTTGAACTTTAAAGAATTGGCGCTAGGATCCACCGAAGATTGGAATACTTTGAGACAAAGGTCAGGAGATAGCCAGGGCAGTACAAAGTCAAGCTTGGAAAACACTGACCGAGTTGAGGGCAGAGGTTAAATAGGGTAAGAGGCTGAGATTCTACCCCCTCGTGGCTAGTCCCCTCCTCCCCTAGTAGAATTCACCCTCCACAGTGCCCAGTACAGGACTGGACCCCTACAACAGTAGCCATGTCACTGTTGGACAAGGAGCGCAAATTACTCGAGGCCAGGGATGCTGCCTACTCTTGCATATTGGACCATATAATTAGGGTACATTTAAAGTACATGTGAAAAAAAATAAAACAATTAAAAAAACATACAAAAATACGTTTATGAAAAATACATGTAATACGTGTTTCTTTATATTCACATATTATTAAACGTACAAACATATATCTATCAATTATGGCCATAATCATATAGTTATGTTATTACAAAAAATATCTGTATTCTGTCTTAACTATGATAAGCTCCATATATCTCAGAAAAAATACAGCTTAGAGAAATAAGACTACTTTTTGTTACCTCATCGAAAAATATATATTCTACTAACCCTACAGAAAGAGATACAAAATGTAAGCCTTCATTTAGGCCACTTGGGTACAAAGTATTTAATCTAAAAATCCAATGTGTATAAATAGAATGATCAGGGAGGTGGACGGGTGTGGGTTAGTCTTTTTTTCAGAAGATGGCTAGCACACAGCTTGGGATGTAACAGAAAGGCTACAAAAGAAGAACGAGAGATGTGAAGTAACAGCCATTTCAGGTAAAAAGGAGCAGAGTTATGGCTTGTAGGCGACCAGAGTGACAGGGAATCAGGACAAAAGAAGTGTACATTTCAAAAGGGAAATACTAACATTTAGCTTAAAAAGAAACAATCTACCCAAAATACAGATTTGCTACATATACAGGAAAACATTCATAGTTATACAAAATATGAATTAAGAAATGTGCTTTCAGATCTTGCAAAGTAGTCCACATGTGTTTAAATCCTGCAGGATATCCCAATATTTAAGTATTTCCTAATATCAGAATACTATTTGTATAATTCGTAATCAAAGATAACAAGTTTGTATTGTGTAACACCAATATTATCCCCATTGATCAACCATTTCGTTGGAAACTGTGAAGGCGGGAGGAGTAGTAATTGGTTGTGTCTTAGCGTGTCATGTGACCAGAGGCGTATCTACTGAAAATAGCGCCTATGGCAAGCACTGAAATTGCGCTCCTGTCCAAATATCTAAAACCCATTTACTAGCCCCTGCTGCCCATATATATATATATATTAGTCCCTGCTGCCGATAGCGGGTATAGATCAACACACAAACCCAGATCAATTGAAATTCACTTGTGATCTCAGCACTGAAGGTATATATCAAATAAACAGAATCAGACATACAAATCCTGTATTTGCAGGTATACAATAATAGTATATGAAACGTAGCATCGCAGGTATAGATCAACTGAATAAGACATATTAACCCTGTATTTGCAGGTACACATAAATAATGTATGGAAACATAGCATAGCAGATATGGATCTACAGAATAACACAAAAACCCAGCTTTGCAGGTAAAGATCAATTGGAATTCACATGAAAACACGACATTAAAGGTATATTTAAAACCCCCTAAATTACAAGCATAGATCACAGGTTGCACACCCCAAAGCCAGCCCTGGCGTCCACACTGCCCACATAGAACCTGGCCAGCACCCGGATAACACACATAAGATTTGCAATCTTTGTCCCCAAATAGCCCAGCACAAGTCAACTTTGTCCCCAAACAGTCCGGCCAGTGCCATCTTTGTCCCAAATACACCCTGCGTGTGCCATCTTGGTCCCCAAGGCTCAAACCCCCTGCTAGTGCCATCTTTGCCCTTCCACAATTATACATCTATGATACACAAACACTTTTACAGTCATTCACTAATTCACACTTTAATTCAGACAACTCATCCACATATTAACTCATGTTCTCCCTCATTCACTCAATGCATCCACACATTAACTCATGCTCTCCCTCATTCAGACAATTCATCCACACATTAACTCATGCTCTCCCTCATTCAGACAACTCATCCACACATTAACTCATGCTCTCCCTCATTCAGACAATACATTCACATATTAACTCATGCTCTCTCTCATTCACTCAATGCATCCACACATGAATGCACAATCTTTACTTATATCTACCCCCTCTCCCTCCCTTATCACTTTTTAACCCCCTCCCTCCATCCATCCATCCATCCATCCATCATCACTTTTTAACCCCCTCCCTCCCTTCCTTATCACTTTTTAACCCCCTCCCTCCCTTATCACTTTTTAACCCCCTCCCTCCCTTATCACTTTTTAACCCCCTCCCTCATCACTTTTTAACTCCCTCCCTCCCTTCCTCATCACTTATCAACTCCCTCCCTCCCTTATCAACTCCCTCCCTCCCTTATCACTTTCTAACCCCTCCCCCCCCTCACCTTGAAGTCCTTGAAGGACGATGCTTCTGTCTTCCTGCACCGCTCGCTGGTAATATGACGTCATATTTTGGCGCCCAGCAGTGAAGCAGCGGGCACCAGCGAGTGGCTTTTAAACGCTGTCTTCTTTTTTTGATACGGGGGAGAACGAGGGGCTCCGAGCGGTTGCTAGGCGCCCCTCTCTCTCCTCCGCATCAGTGTTTAAAAGCCGCTCGCTGGTGCTGGCATTTCATGGAGAGCGCTGCAATATGCCGGCATATTGCGGCGTTCTGCATGAAATGCCGGCACCGGGACGGGGGTAGAGGGCTCGTGGAGGAGAATGAGGGGCGCCACGTGGTTGCTAGGCGCCCCTCTCTCTCCTCCGCATCAAAAAAAAAAATGCCGGTGAGCGACATTTAAAAGCCCCTTGAGATGGCGCCCATGGCACGTGCCATGGCTGCCATACCCTATATACGCCTCTACATGTGACTAGTTCTGTCTGGTAAACCAGCTGCCCTTGCAGTTTAGTATTACAGTTTTCACCCTGGGGTGAAGATGGCTGCGAATTGCACCAAAGAAACCGCATTCTGTCATACACTTTTCGTGGGCAGAAGGTGTGCCAGGAGCACAGATTCATCTTCGCATGTGTGCTCAGTTGAAGAGGTTGCAGGAAAGCTGAATGTGAGTGTGAATTTGCCTAGGCCCTGATTCATGACAGCCTTTAGTTTAGTAAAGTGTGTGCCAGGTGGGTGCCTAAGCAACTAAGCATAGATGTTTGTTCCCGACACATGACCCGTTATTGTGAAGAAGGTGATTCTTTTCTGCAGAAGATACTGCATCATCAGTGGCTATGTGTTCAACCAAAAAATTATTTTGCTGATGACATTAACCCCTTCTTGACAATGGCTGATTTCATTTCTTGTACCCTTCGTGACAATGGCTTTTAACATTTCTGCGGTGCTCGTGTTTAGCTGTAATCTTCTTCTTTCCCGTTTACCGAACCCACACAATTTATATATTTTTTTCAGGCAAAAAGGGCTTTCTTTAGATGTCATTATTTTGATTGTATCATTTACTATAAAAAAAAGTATAAAATATGGTGAAAGATTGAGGATAAAATGACTTTTTCTGACTTTTACTTGAAAAATCTTTTACCAATCTATAAAAGCTAATAAAAAAACCTGCTAAATAGATTTTACTAATTGTCCTGAGTTTAGAAATATCCAATGTTTTTATGTTTCTTTGCTTTTTTTCTGCATGTTATGGGGCAATAAGTACAAGCACCGTTTTGTTGTTACCGTTCTGGTAATTCTTCCCCTGTGTGCCATTTTGGGTATCTTTGGAGCTGGCTAATGCAATTTACCCCATCATACCATATATTTTTGAAAACTAGACACCCCATGGTATTTCAGATGCTAGTATTTTAACTCTTTCCATGCACTAATTCTACCAACAGTCTTTGTTGTAGTCATTTTTTCACACACATTTTACTTCCGGTATGAATTTACCGGTCCTGGTATATGTCATACCAAAATATGTGTTCAGCAACATCTCCCGAGTATGGCAATATCACCCATGCATGGGTTTGCCTGGCTGTTTGGGGGCAAACTTTGACATTTGGTGATCCATTGCCCATGCATTTGGTACATCTTTGGTACATCTTGGAGCCTGGCCAATTCAGTGTGACCTATAAAACCATAATTTTATTTAAAACTAGACAACACAAGGTATTTAAAATTCTGGTATTTTAACCTTTCCATGCACTAATTATACAACCACAATTTTTTTTTTTGTATTTTTTTTTCACAAAAAATGGTACTTCAGGAATGAATTCATAGCTCCTGGTATGCTTCACTATCAAACAGCATTCCAATATGTGTTCAGCAACATCTCCTGAGTGCGGTGATACCCCACATGCATTATTGTCCTACTGCCCTCATGTCCTAAGTGGGCCATCTTTGAAGCTGGATAATTAAATTTAAATATTTTACTAATCACATTGTGATTAGAATGCTGGGCTCCATTCACTTGCATGGTTGAATGCAGTACCTGTATTCAACGGGCAAGTGGAGCCAGATTCTCAGGAGATTCTTTTCAACTTCATTGTTTTTGTTAAAGGGCGCCGCCATCTTGCGAGTGGCAGAATCACTCGCAGTGGCGGTTGTGACTGCTCTCCGGAGTGGTCACAACACGTCCTGGGGTGGGTGTTTGCCTCGCGATCGAGGCATTTCAGCGACACCATTGAAGCCTAGGAGGTGATCGTTGCTCGTCTCCTAAACTCTTTTAAAACGAGCGATCTCGGCGTTACTGAATGCCTCGACATCGAGGCATTACAGCAACGCCTTTTAAACGAGAAAAGTGATCGTCGATCACTTTCTAAACGTATTCAATTTAATGACGGCCCTGAACCGTCAAAGGTCACTAAGGGGATATATATATGAAGTTTCTATATTTCTTACTTCAAAAGTCTCAGCTATCAAAAATTTTTTAATACCTTAAATTTCATCCTCATGATCTGCTGTCACTAACCACATGTCTTCAGACCAAATTATATCTTCCAGAAGATTAATAACAGACAAGTAGGAGGACGATGAGGAACCAATACCTGGAGAAACAAATTCACACAGAGTGACTAATTTAAAAATAATTAATCCCACAAATAATTGGTCTCCCTGGTAGATTTTTAATATTTTTGTGTATCTTGGATAGGTAGTAGAATATTGCTACACTTGGGTTTTTAATCATCAGGAAATTATGTTAATCCTTGCCAATTACTCCCATTTTACCCCATCTTTCAATGAAAACATTAACTCTTTCTGAAAGGATTGTGCTGGGTCACTTGCAATTTGTAAAACACTACATCTGACAGCAGGCGATGTGCTTCACTGAAGTAAGTTTCAACATTCTGAGTGACCAGTTGACCACACTGCTGCCTTTGTCTGTATTCTTTATAATATTTTTTTCTATTTTTTTTAGTTCTTTCATGATAACCCTTTCCCACATGGGGAGATAATGATCCTCACACAGACGATTTAGTAAATCTCTTTCAACCAGTTCTTTAAGCAAACTTAAATAACTGGTTGAAAGAGATTTACTAAATCGCATTTTCCTCTACTTTGTTTGTTGGGTTACATTTAGAGTGAGGCTTAACATTTGTGTTAATGGCAAAATATCTGTTTCTTTAATCAGTATCAAGTTCCAAAATGGGGACTGTTAGATTTCAATAAATTTGTAAGAAACTTAATTAACTCTCCCTTATTAAGTGATTTTCTAAAGTAAACATTTCAAATGTTTTAGGTGTAGAGTAACTAAACTCACTGTGAAGATTTGATCAGATAGATTATATACACCAAGCTTTTGCAGATCAGATACAGTTAGGTTCTTGATCTTTTGGTTTTATCTCTTCTTGACCACGTGTGCTGTAGCCATATAAATCCATTCGCACCATGTGTTTTGGAGTAGAAAAGTGCAGTGTTGAACTTGGAGAGGTGGAAAATGAAAGCAGCTTCATGTTGCATTACTGCTGTTTTAATAAAACACTGCAAACCAAACCATGCGAGTGAAGCACTCACACACTGGATTAAACCAGTTTGATAAAACTTTGACTGTCGTGCAAATAACCATAAACAATATAACACCAATTACATGTTCACACATACAAAAGTTGCACCTCTAGAAATAGATACTCGTGATAAAGTGCATCCTCTAAAATGTGTAAAATAGGAGTCGTATTGTTTTATAAGAAAAAAAAATTGAATGATTCCACACTCTTGATTTCACAGAGCCTCAAAGATCCAATTTTTCACCTACAGTTTTGCCCAGTTCTCTTTGAAGCTGTGCTCCTGACTTCAGTCTTGAAGAATATGTAGTATCAAAAAAGCTTATAACTTACTATAACTAACATTTTTTGTTTTATATCTAGTGTAATTGTGACATTTAAAATTTATTTTAATTTTAATGTTAGAGATTATTTTCCCTGGTTCACACTAACTTATTTGCTCAAATATAAGACCATAGGTTACTGTGCATAATTGTAGGGGAAGTGGCTTTCATGCTTTCTAGGAGAGGTGGGAAAAGCATGGTGTGTATTTCTTCAACAATATGTTATTAGTAGTGTATGGTTTCATTACCAAAATCTATTACACATATGTTTCTAAAAGAAATTTTGAAGCACTGTTTTACACACTCTGAACTGGATAGTTTTTTCCTTCAGTGTAGCTGGTGTGATCCACTACCTTATGTGTACTCTGGGAACAGTATATTTTTTCTCTCTTTAAGATCCAAAAAAGCGTAGCAAAATATGGCTTAACAACCAAATGTAATGGTTCCTTTAATAAGTTATCAATAAGACAGCTATAATTATAAACAACAATCAAGTCAAAACTCACAAAATAGGCTTGGTACAATACACAGAGCTCTACACGCTGCCCGGACTAAGCACCAGGGACTCAGAAGCACTGGTAAGTTTGGAGGAGGGAGGGGGTGGGTGGGAGTGTTAAATGGGGGGCATAAGGCATTTCTGGAGGCAGAGTGCTCTGTGAAATGCCTTTTAACTCCCTTAATGCCACTCTGCCTCCAGAAATGCCTTTTAACCCTCTGTACGCCACTCTGCCTCCTGAAATGCCTTATACCTCCCTATATGCCACTCTGCCCCATAATATGCCTTTTAACCCCCTAAATGCCAGAGTGGCATATAGGGGTATAAGGCAATTCTGGAGGCAGAGTGGCACATAGGGGGTCAAAAGGCATATCATAGGGCACAGTGGCATTTAGAGGGTTAAAAGGCATATCATGAGGCACAGTGGCATTTAGAGGGTTAAAAGGCATATCATGGGGCACAGTGGCATATAGGGGGTATAAGGCATTTCTGGGGCAAGCCAGGGGGCAGATGTGCATAACTGGGGGGGCAGGCTGAAAAAAAGGAAATAAAAACAAAATATTTTTCTTAATCATAGCTTTTATTAACAAACAATTGTTCATAGTTTACATGATTTAACATTTACTGGTAAAACGTTTTTTTCCTATAGGGTCGTCTTATATTCAGGCTTTTTCTTTTTTTCATAAATTAATATTCAGATTTTGGGGGGTCGTCTTATAATCAGGGTCGTCTTATTTTTATGAAATTTATGTAGTGTGATTTTGCATTTTTATGAAATTTATATATTATAGTTTAAGGATTTTTTTAGTCTTATATCTTTTTTTTTACAGATTTATTACTTTAAAAGAAAGATATTAAGTTAATAATGAATTGTTTTACATGTGAATATTTAGATCTCTATTTATTTAGTACAGATTTTATTTAGATCGTCATCTTTATTAATATCTGTGTAGTGCTGACCTGAGGGAGAGTTTTCTTTGTTTTCTTTGAAGAAGAGTGGGCCAAAATTCCTCCACAATGATGCGAAAGACTGATTAAGTCACACAGAAAATGATTACTTTAAGTTATTGATGCTACAATCTATTGAATCATAAGGTGTATTTAGTTTTTTACACATGGTTTCTCCATTTTGACTTTATTTTTGTTGAATAATCATGACACAATGATATGTGTTGTTGTTCATCTGAGGTTTTATTTACCTTATTTTTAGACCTCCTAAGGAACAGATGATTTTTATGTCCTGAAATGTATGTTATGTGAGCACTGCACCTTCCCATCTTTACAATTCCATTTGTCCAGCATTATAGAGACTCATAATTCAATAAATTATAATAATGCCCATGTTATCCGGTGTGGATCGCATATGTATAAATATATGGCATCTGAAACTAATTTCAGACCTTAAATTATCTAGATATATTATAACAGCATACTTTATATCATTGAGACTACTAATCACACAGTCAGTATTGTAACACAACCTTTTCCAATGCATCACTGTGAGCATGGACTGGACATCAATTCTCTCCACTTTTTATGTCATCCCTGCCTCTGAATGTGTCCTGCCTTGTTCTAGGACACTCCTCAGTATGGTACTAATCACCCATTTTCAGTTGTCCAAAGGCTGCTCATTCCTCCTGCATGGAGTGTGGACTCCCATGGCCAGTGGCTCAGCTTTTCCCAGGACCTCACCTTTATTACAGGAGAACCCTACATTCGGTATATAGCAACAGTATATAAATGTTATATAAGTGTATTTAGTTGGGAACCATGTGGAGAAGCCTCTTTATCAAGTAGACAGCTCATGCATGACCACAGAAGGGCAAGAGGAGGAAATTCAAAGATGCCCACCGAAACAGCAGCAAGGGAGGGAGAAACAGTAGGCTGTTTAAAAGAAAACAGACAAACAGTCAGGGGAGTGCATCAAAAAAAACTTTTAATTCTGTACACCCTCTCCATCTAGTCAGTCTCCTTCCCTTATTTCTGACAGCTGCACCTTCACAGACACACGCTCCCTGCCTGGGCAGAGAGCCAGTTTGCATGCTGCAGACACAAGGTAGTTTATTTCAAACACGTATTGCAGCTATCATAAGTGACATGGGAATAGGAGTGCAGAGACTTACCCTGAATAGACTTGAATAGACGTCACTTTATTGCAACCAGGCAGGACTGCTTTTACCAGACAGGGGTCCTTGACATGCAATGACACATTCAACAGTAAATGATGTTTCCAATCAAGTCCTCCTCCCATAAACTCTTGAGTTTCTGCTGAAAGAGCATCCAGTCCTGCAAACCGGTCTAAAACGGACTTGCTCTCCTCACCCTGACCAGCTACTCCCATACCATTGAATACCTCAGAAGCCCAGCTATTTGTGTACCAAATTCCACTATCCTAGCTCCACTGGACCTCGAGCAATCACCCTTGAAAGAGTGACATTCTGAGCCTAAGGGTATAGCTGGCTATGCTGACCAGATTGTGGTTCCAGGCTGTCTATGTAGGGTATTGTGTTTCTAAGTTAAACAGGTTTTTATCGGAATTTGCCAAATCACTGGATTTCCCAAAATTATGATTTTTCAATTTGTACGAATCTAAATGTCTATTGAACAGTAACATTACTAGTTGATTATTATAGGAATAATAGGGAGTAACTGTAGCTTGGGTTTTGGGGGCCACACTAAGTCTGCAATACAAACACTAACCTTTGTTGACTGCAGCATATTCAGCTATATTGCTTCATAGGAATTGTAGTTATAGACTGGGGTTGTGGTGGCCTACACTACATACTATGGTGCTTTCTGTGATGTCCTCAACCCTGATAGAGGATCAGGGAGAGGACGTCACAGGACATATTGCCCAGAGTTCCTTTTTGGCTGAAGTTCCCACCGGTTAAGCCTGTGGTGATGCGGACGAAGATAGGAGATTGAAGATAGAAGAGAAGGCAGAGTATAAAAGATGAAGTAGTTGCAGAAGCGGAATGTGGTTGGCAGAGAAGTTAGGGTAACATTAAGAAAGCGTGAGAGAGAATTAATGAGAGTGTGTGATAATGTGAGTAAACAAGGGCTCACGCATTTCGAATGAAAATTTCTGAGCTTTTTGCTTCATTTTCGTCCAGTTTATGGGTTTTGGTCCCTATTTTCTTGTGGCTTCTTAAGAATCACAGAATTCACAGTAAATGTATGCAAACATTCTGTAAATTTGCAATTCGTATGAATCCAAAACTGCAAATCTACTACACACTAACTTTTTTTCTTGTTTACTGCAGCTCCCAGGCCCAGCCCAGGCCCAGCCATTAGTGGCTGAACACCATAGGGATTGTAGACTGGGGTAGTTGTGGCTAATCTTTACCACCCCAGCTATTGTAAATTAAAGTTCTTATATTGCACAGATGCATGCTGGTCTGTTGCTACTACTACCCTGGTGATACACCTCCACTCAGGGAAGAGACTTTGATATTTTCAAAATTATAGTTGAATAAGAGCCCCCCCAAGAGCCTTTTTTTTTGGAGTGGAGGAGAGAGAGGGGAGCCGAGTGGTTTTGTAATGCTGAGCGCCGGAATATGACGTCATTTCCGGAGTTCAGCAGTGAAGCAGCGCGCACTGTGGCAAAGCAGGGAGACTCGCCGCAGGACTGCTGGAAGGTAAGTGAATTACAAAGGGGAAGTGGGATTGGGTAGATAATAGGAAGGGAGAGTAAGGGTAGATAATGAGCAGTGGCGTCGGATGGGGGGGTGGCATTTCAAACTTCGCCCCAGACGGCACTATGTCTTGGGCCGGCCCTGAGCATACACCCGGAAAATACTGACTGACTCAACATTTTTATTGCAGGTTAAAGACTTAACTTTTCAGCTATTGAAAAAAAAAGAAAAGTAATGTTAGCAAACCATCCTTTTAGACTACAAAAAAAACAGTGCATATGGAGTCTTTTTGTGGGTATGTGTAACTGTGATGCACACTTTGGGTGATAAATGTGTAATATTAATAGTCGGTCACAATTTTCTAATTTCATGTGTTACCACACTATTGGTAGGCTGGTACTACTTGAAAGGGTCGTTTACTGTCCCTGACACTACCTGTAAAGAAGAACACATATTAAAGTATTCTGTAGGCAGTTCCATATGTTCTTCCAAAACAGAAGAAAGGAAAATAAAGCACTTAACTGATACAGAAAATGCAGTTGTGCTTCAACAGGTGCCCTCTTCCCCCATGGTCTGACTATTCTTGCCAGTTCGTCATTTGCGGCAGAGAATTAGTGGCAGCACTTTCCACAAATGTGCACAGGGTTCATGTTCAAATACATATTGGGGGATTCTGCAGAAACTGAAAACACAAAAATGTAAACAGACAACACAGATATCATACGCATTAAAATGTCCCTTTGAAAAGAGACCAGGATAGTTGAAAATTGTTTTGCCACCCCAAGCACATATTTTTTTTTCACTGTCATTCTTGTTGATATTTCTTAAGTTAATGATGTATTGTCTGTTTTATCCACATGTTGTAGTAATCTTAACTGCTGGCCCACCAAATTCAGGGTTTGTATGTAAGTATAACAATAGCACTTAAACAGTTAAAAGACCCCCTACAAATGTATTTGTATGTATAGGCATGCTTTAAGTGGAGGTGAGGTGATCGGGAGATGGCAAAGAAGCCTCTGTCTGTTTCGGGAGATACCTTATTGATACCTTTATTGAAGGAGCTAGCCATGAAATTGTCTAACTGTGCAAAGTGACTGTGTTTGAAAGGACCTAGAAATCAAGAGTGGTGGACTTGCCTAGCCTTCACAACACACATTCAAATTGTATAAGAAAAGAAGACATTCTTATGTTTGTAAAAGTGCCAGCACAATGGAGTTTAGAATTATAATGCGTGAAGCGCGGGCACCCGAGACAGACGCTTCATGCTCCCGCCACTGCAGTCGGGGCAGTGCTGGGGCAGTGCTGGGGCAGTGCTGAGGCAGGCGGCGGCGGCGGCAGGGAACAGAGGAGACAGAAGGGGCCCGGTAGTTCTGCCACTGAGCATGGCCAATGCTGTAAAAATGTATAAAAGGCACAAGTCTCAGGGATAACATACCTTCTCTTGCAGGGAAACATGAAATGCCATAGTTAGAAAGTGGAAATAAGCAGGCATGGGGCTGCCTCCTCCAGGTAAACAATTGCTTCTTTTTCTATAGTTATTATTTCTCAGCAATTGGCATAAGGAACTCCCTCCTTAACACTTTACACCTTCCACTGTTTGTGTCAGAGCATTAATTATAGCATATTCAAATTTAATGACACAATGTATTTGAAACGTGCATGTTGTTTCTTGCAAGATGGGGAAGCAATTTTGCACCACACCCTTCACTTCCTGTTTAGTGTTTTAGTCTCCATAAGCCTAAATGCAATCTACTATGTGCAGCTTGTTACCAGCTCGCTGGTTAAGACCTTCCACCAGTAGCGTACCTAGCGGGGGGCGGTCCCCTCCAGAGACGGACAGTAATGTCCGCCGCTGGAGGAGAAGGCTTGCAAGGGAGCGGTAATGGAGGTCTTTAACAGACCTCCGGCTCCCTTGAGTGATTTTAAGCCGGTTCAAGGGAACCGGCTTAAAATCACTCAAGGGAGCCGGAGGTCTGTTAAAGACCTCCGATACCGCTCCCTCGCGATCCGCGCGGCAAGTAACTGCTGCTGAAGCAACACTTAAGCCGCGCCCACCGCCGTCCGTGCCCTCTGAACCGGAAGAAGACAGAAGAAGAGGAGCGAAGAGGAAGAAAAGGAGCTGACTGCTGCAAGAAGAAAAGAGGAAAGGTAGGAAATCATTCAGTGAGAGTGGATTGGTATGTGTGGAATCTGTGGATTGGTATGTGTGGAATCTGTGGATTGGTAAATGTGGATTGGTATGTGTGGATTGGTATGTGTGGAATCTGTGGATTGGTATGCGTGGAATCTGTGGATTGGTAAGTGTGGATTGGTATGTGTGGAATCTGTGGATTGGTATGTGTGGAATCTGTGGAATGGTAAGTGTGGATTGGTAAATGTGGATTGGTAAATGTGTGATGGGTGTTATGCTGTACCATTTCCAATGTCTTTTTCATTATATAATTATGCTCTAAAGTACATCATAACTCCCATCACTCTATACTGTTCCATACAGTGGCAGAGCTGGGAGACAGAGGCCTTGCACCCCCACCGCAGGACTCCTGAAAGGTAAGTGAACTTCAAAGGGGGGAGAGGGTAGATAGTTAGGAGGGGGTAGATAGGGAGAAGGGAGTGAGACGGGGGGATAGGGGGTAGATAGGGAGAAGGGAGTGAGACGGGGGGATAGGGGGTAGATAGGGAGAAGGGAGTGAGAAGGGGTAGATAGGGCAGAAGGGGGTGAGAATGGGTAGATAGGGAGAAAGGAGGGTAGCAAGAATATTGAAATAAAGAGTCAGAATGAGAGATCGAAAATGAATGGATTAATGTGTGGATGAATTGTGTGAATGAGTGAGAGAATTAATGAATTTGTGAGAATGCATCAATGAATATGTGTAAATAATTTGTGTGAAAGAATAAATGATTGTGTGAATGAATTGTGTGAATGAAAGTGAATTAGTGAGTGACTGTGAAAGTGTTTGTGTTAATCATAGGTGTATAGTTGATTTGTCAAAAAGGCAAAGATGGCACAGGCAGGGTGTTTATGGGACAAAAATGGCACAGGCAGGGTGTTTATGAGACAAAGATGGTACAGGTAGCGTGTTCATGGGACAAACAATGCTGACTCATGCTGGGCTGTTTGGGGGCAAAGATGGCACGTCCTATGTCTGTGTAATTTGGGTGCTGGTCAGGTTCTATGAGGGCAATGTGGACGCTGTTTTTTTTGGAGGGTTATTAAAGAAAGCACTATTATATGTTCAGTAAATGTTATTCAAATGTATTTATTTTACTTATAAGTTATTAATTTATTTTTTCAGATTTCTGGTTGTTTACAGTTGATACACAGTTTACAAATTGGTGCAATAAATATTCTTGCCAACGTAATTTTGTAGATGTCTTTACATTTGGGGGGGGGTGCCACTTACAGGATCCGCCCCGGGTGCCAAATACTCTAGGTACGCCCCTGCCTTCCACCCCCTTTTTTGCTCACCGTCCCCACCCCCACTATGCTGCTTACCTTGGTTTCTTCCACGCAGTTATAAACCTGCCAAAAGTATTTGCTGAAGAGCTCCTTGCTGATTGGCTGCCCATTGATGTGAATCCGTTCTCTCACCTGCACATTTATGAACTTAAGAGTAGTCAATAAAAAAAAAAAATTGACTCAGTTGTGAGAAATTATTTTAAAAGACTTTTATAAATATTCAGAGAAATATCAATATTGGAATACGAGCCAAACAATCGCTTAGCTGATTATCACACACAGCATTAATGGACCGGTTCGAAAATATTTGCTACAAAATGTATATAAATCCCTTGAAATAAACAAACAAAACAAATCTTAAGGCTCTGCACTGGATTAATAAATTAATTTTTCAAAAACATTTCCCCCCCCCAAAAAAATAATACAAAAACAACATAAAAAATATAAAATACCTTATTTGCTTAATTATAAGATGACCCTGATTATAAGACGACCCCCCAAAATTTGAATGTTAATTTAGGAAAAAAAGAAAAAGCCTGAATATAAGACTACCCTATAAAAAACAGTTTTTACTAGTAAATATTAATTCACATGTAAACTATTTTTTTCATATTTAATAAAAACTATGATTGCGAAAAAGGCATTTTTGCTTTTATGTCCTTTTACTTGCCAACCTGCCCCAGTTGTTATTATTTTATTATTATTTATTGTATTATATAGCACCATCAAATTCCGTAGTGCTGTACAATGGGTAAACAAGACATAACAAGTAATATGTAACATAACAAATTGACTTACAGAGACAACCGATGAGGAGGGCCCTGCTCAAACGAGCTTACAATCTAGAGGATATTCTTTTTAACCCCCTATATGCCACTCTGCCTCTAGAAGGCCCATATACCCCCCATATGCCACTCTTACCCTCCCCAGACTTACCAGTGCTTCCCTAGACTTCTCCCCGGGATTTAGATTCCTTGGTGTGTAGTGGTGGCAGCCGGTGAAGGTCTGTGCGATGCGCCCAGACAACCTCCGCTGCTGCTGCCGGCATGAAAGAGCACCAGAGGGTCATGTGACGCCGGCGCTCCGTCATAGAACCCCCTATCTTATAATCGAGCAAATACAGTAATAACAATACTAAAAAAAAAACCATTTCCATATCTCTGAAATCGTCAGGCTTCTTGAAGTCCCCACGGCTTCCTACACAAACAATCAGACCTTTCTCGGGAAGCTATCATGGGAAAATAATTTGCTACGTTCAAAGAAGTGGATCTGGTGAAATTCTGGAGGATAAAATGTATCCGGGACACGTGCCCACTTTCCCCGAAGCCACTGCTTTCCAGGAAAACTCTATGGTTTTTAACTGCTCGGTGGGGTCATTTTGCTGCCGTTTCACATGCTCCAGGTAACTGGCATTGGTCTGCAGCTTTTGTGCAGATCTCCCTGCAGCTGCTTGTATCCGGAATAAACTTTTATGCATTCAAAGAAGTCTGGTGGTCAGCACGACGTTTGATTTCCACAACAGATGGAAGGACTGACAAAGCTCACAAACGCTTTTAGACCAGAGCGGTGGTGGGCGATGCCGAGTGCCTATATCGCATGTAAACGTCCCCGAAGAAAGTCGCGCATGTAAAGACAACATTCTCCCACCGGCGTGTTATGCCTGCGCCGCATTAACCCTTTTCACACTAGGGTACATGCCATGCTCACCCTGCCTATAAAGCTTAAAGGGTTAATAGCAAGTGTACTCACAACATAAAACATTAACTACAATTATACCATACCACTCAAGTGTCCCTGTTTAGTAGGGGAAGTCCCTCTTTAAGACCCAGACTCCTCTGTGCCTATTTCCTCCCCATGTACCCATTTGGAGTCTTTTGGTGTGTATGAGTCTATCATAGTGTTCTGCAGCCCTAAAGGTCATTGCATTAAATCATATTTATAGACCGCCAGCGGATTCCACAGCGCACAATAATGTGTATATACAACAAAGAAAATGCATACCACCCAACTGTCCTGCTTTGCGTGGGGCAGCCTTGATTTCCCCCCCTCTATCCCGCTTTTCAGGACAGGGGCAGAACTCAGCAGGAATGCGGGATTGAAGACTGCGGTCCCAATAGCATTCTCCTGTGTACAGTGCGCAGTGGCGTCGCTACAGGGGGCAAGGGGGGGCAATTGCCCCCCTAGGTTAATCCTTGCCCCCCTTTTGCCCCCCTGCCGAATTTGGAATAAAGTCCCGTCTTTTTTTTTTAATGCAGAGGAGAGAGAGGGGCGCCTAGCAACCGCTCGGCGCCCCCCATTCTCCTCCACGAGGCCTCTACCTCCGTTGCGGTGCCGGCACTTCAGGCGGAGCGCCGAAATATGACGTCATACTTCGGCGCTCATCAGTGAAGCAGCAGGCACCGCAGCAGAGAAGGAAGACAGAAGCCTTGTGCTCCCGTCGCTGGACCTAAAGGTAAGAGAACTACAAAGGGGGAGGGTAGATTGTGAGTAGGGAAAGGGGAGGGAGAGGGGTAGATATTGAGGAAGAGGGTAGTAGGGCAAGGGGAGGGAGAGAGGGTAGTAAGTGACAAGGGAGGGAGAGAGGGGTAGATAGTGAGGAAGAGGGTAGTAAGAATATTTAAATAAGTAAAGAGTGTGAATTAATGTGTGGATGCATTGTGTGAATGAGGGAGAGCATGAATTAATATGTGGATGAGTTGTCTGAATGAGGGAGAGCATGAGTTAATATGTGGATGAGTTGTCTGAATAAGGGAGAGTATGAGTTAATATGTAGATGAATTGTCTGAATGAGGGAGAGCATGAGTTAATGTGTGGATGAACTGTCTGAATGAAAGTGTGAATTAGTGAGTGACTGTAAAATTGTTTGTATATATAACTAGCGGGATGTTTGAACCTTGGGGACCAAGATGGCACAGGCTGGAGTATATGGAACAAAGATGGCACAGGCCGAGCTGTTTGGGGACAAAGTTGACTTGTGCTGTGCTATATGGGGACAAACATGGCAAATCTTATGTGTGTTATCTGGGTGCCGTGTTTTTATGTGAATTCCAATTGATATATACCTGCAAAGCTGGGTTTTTGTGTTATTCTGTAAAACCATATCTATATATTTCCATACATTATTTATGTATACTTGCAAATACAGTGTTTGTATGTCTTATTCAGTTGTTTAAACCTGCAATGCGGTTTCCATGTATTTATTTGATCTATACCTGTGATGCTACGTTTCATATATTATTGTATACCCGCAAATACAGGATTTGTATGTCTGATTCTGTTTATTTGATATATACCTTCAGTGCTGAGATCACAAGTGAATTTCAGTTGATCTATACATGCAAAGCTTAGTTTTTGTGTTAATGTGTTGATCTATACCTGCTATCGGCAGCAGGGACTAATATTAACCCCTTAATGACAAAGCCTGTACATGTATGTGCTCAAAATGCATTGTTTTCAACAGGTTTAGGGACAGCCAATTGTCCTTAAGGGGTTAATATATATCGGCAACTGGGGCTAATATTATTATATATATGGGCAGCAGGGGCATCAATACACAAGGGGCAAAAACACTAAGGGAGGTATAAACGACAATGCAGTGTGAAAAATCCATCCTGATGTAAACGTCTGTGACGTAGACTGTGTCCTGTTGTTTGTGTGTGTTTGGGTTTTGGTGTGGTAGAGCCTGTCCTGGTGTGTGTGTTTGGCTGTCAGTGTGGCAGAGCCTGTCCTAGGGTGTGTGTTTGGATGTCAGTGTGTCAGAGCATGTCCTGGTGTGTGTGTTTGGAAAAGATAGCTTTCCATAATGGTTATCTTAAGTATCTGATTAAAAAGCCATCGTGCTTACCTAATCATCAAATGCTTCCTGCGGCCTGCTTCCTCTTTCCAACAGTATGCCAGCAGTGTCCACATAGACAGTTCTCTCCCATCTGGGATGAACCAACACCGTGATATGGACACTGCTGGCCTCCATACTCGAAGAGCGAGAGAGTAAGCAACGGAAGTGCTTGACGGTAAGGAAAGCAATATGTAAGCAAATCCAGAAGCCCACCTGTGAACTGTCAGAAACTTAAAAATCTGCTAGTTCTTCTATTTCTGCTTTCCATATGAAATAAAGAAATGCTGTTTGCAGTAAAGGAAAAGAGTAAGGAGGGTAACTGGAGTAATAAGCAGCTTACAGAACATCAATTTGTAAATAAGACAGCATTGTGTAGCTCAGGGCTTGACAAATTTGTTGTGAATCTAGGCGCCAGCTAAAAAAGTTAGGAGCCAGGATTTTTTTAAAACTAACAGTTGGTCAGGAGTGATCTGATAATCATCAGCCCACTTACTAAACTCACAGCATTTGACCTGGAAGCACCCTGGACTTTCAGGTCAGTGCTGTTTTTTTTTTTTTGTTTTTTTTTTTATAAATTTTTTTTTTAACTCTTTCAATGCTGATGTTCCATTGGATGCAATGCCACAAATGTGTCATTCACAATTGTGGCATTGAAGGGGTTAACGCTGCACTGTCGCTCTCATGGAGCGATCAGGCAGCAGGGGAGGGTTGGGGCTGGTCTCCACATGAGTGGAAGAACCCTCTCCCGCTATCCCTGAAGCTGCCTCTGGCAGCTGGGACGCAATTGCTGGTCTATAGAGGAGCCATTGCAGGGAGGAGTCTCTTTGATGACTCCTGTAGGCTTCCATGCCTACAGGAGTCATCAAAGGGCTTGTGGGGGCTCGTTTTTGCTGTTGCTGGTCTGCCTGGTCTTCCAGGCAGACCACCAGCAGCAGAGCCCCGTACAAAACGGGAATTAACCCCTAAAATGCCATGATCGCGGCATTGAAGGGGTTAACGCGGCAATTTAGCTCTCATGGAGCAATCAGGCAGCAGGGGGGTGTTGTGTCAGATCCCCACACTTTTGTGGGGACCCAATCAACACACAACCCCCTTCCCTGAAGCTGTCTGTGGCAGCTGAAAACGCAATTGCTGGTTTGCCAGCAATCGCATTTCAGCCTACAGAATCACTTCGTGGGAGTGATCTCAGGCTCGGGCTCGGAGTGGCTGTGCTGGTTTTCCCAGACACCTGGGCAGACAGCAGCAGCAGCAGCGGCCCCGCAATCACCATGATTGTGGCGATGTGGGGGCATTTTTGGGGGGATGTAGCAGGCTGGCAAACACCTAGGCGCCAGGACAAAATTCTCAGTCGCCATGGCGACCTGGCAGCTGGGAGTTGTCGAGCCCTGGTGTAGCCGATGGAACCACAAACGGAAAATCAGTCAGTCAGTAATTTTTATATCCTCCCGCTTTACCACCAGACATCAAGTACAGTAAACCATGGACTTCCCCACCAATGGAATAGGGAAGTCCTAAGCAGTCTTTAAGGAATTACAGACCAGCCAACGTAGTTACACTGCTCTTCCATAACTACCAACAGCCCAGAAATTGCTTCGACACACTCAACCACCCAGCTTATGCAGATTTTGCATGTACACACCTTGAATTGAGTGCTATGTATGTATGTATAAACACATTCAACGCTCTTTTCCCCCTTTTTAGGTGGATGCAAAGAAGAACTAAGTATTGACAATCCAATTAAAAAAGATCATTAGCAAGGATAACATTGGAGAAAGTAGTCAAGATATGGTCACATAAAATGACTGAACTTTTAATCGAATACAATATTGTAGTCAATATGTACATTGCGTTAGCAAGTTCCTTTCTAATTTGTTAAAACGTACAATTAGTATTGATTTTAAATAAAATAGGAATAGTTGCTTGTTTATTTGTTTTATATTTTACCACCTAAATTCTACATGATTTTAATCTTCAAAAAGGAGTGACGATCTGACTAGTAATAGTGATGGTCACATATCAAAGAACGTGTTTGTGAGTCAAATCAAATGCATGTATACGAGGGCAACTACTCAATGGATCCGTGTTATATGTTAAGATGTTCACTCTGGTTCTGTTAACCTGCATGAGATTCACACCTTATGCATGCATATGGACACATCATGGAGGACACTGTCACGGTCTGCCCAGGCTGCGGAGCTGCATATCTGTCCTGCTGTAGTTTTTCTGCTTTGCTTTGATCCATTCCTGGATTTCCTTTTGCTTTGTTCTATTTTCCATTCCTTGTCTTGTGCCTGTTTATATCTTTCGCTATTCATGTCATGTTTCTAGCCACTTCTCATGTATATCCTATATCATGTTTCTTGCCTGGTCTCCCTTTCCCTTGCTGTGTTATGTGTCTGCTACATTAACCCTTTGCCTAGCTTTCATTCTCCCAGCCTGCAGCATCCTGCTCGTGATCCGTGTGCTATGCTTCATGCCTGCTCCAGGGTGCCTGCAGGATTCGTTTTGTTCTGGACTCCATCTGCTGCCATATCAGGGCGCTGGTGTTTGGCTGCACTTCCTAGGTGCTCATCGCCTGGGTGAGTGTGGTCACCCTGCAACCAGGCCCTGCCCCAGACTCCACTGCTGCATCGTGACTCCTGCACACAACCATCGGGCGCGCTGGGTCCTTCCAGTCACCAGCTTGGACCCAGTCCGTGACACATGGCCGCAGGTAAACGGCCAGGAGTTCGCGGAGTGGAGTTTGCAGCGTCAGCCCTTCCAGTGGGCCTCCGTACCCGTCTGCCCTTCCAGTGGGCCTCCGTACCCGTCTGCCCTTCCAGTGGGCCTCCGTACCCGTCTGCCCTTCCAGTGGGCCTCCGTACCCGTCTGCCCTTCCAGTGGGCCTCCGTACCCGTCTGCCCTTCCAGTGGGCCTCCGTACCCGTCTGCCCTTCCAGTGGGCCTCCGTACCCGTCTGCCCTTCCAGTGGGCCTCCGTACCCGTCAGCCCTTCCAGTGGGCCTCCGTACCCGCTTGCCTGAGCCTGTTCCTGCCTGAGCCTGTGCCTGTTCCTGCCTGAGCCTGTGTCCGTTCCCGTACCCGTGCCTGAGCCTGTACGCATGCATGATCCACTACCTGAGCTTATGCCGGTACCCTTGCATGAACCAGTACATGTGCCTGGCCCGGTGGTACTCCGTTCTCGTCCGCCCTTCCAGTGGACCTCCGTTCCTGTACCCGTGCCTGAGCCGGTACGCATGCATGACATAGTATCTGAGCTTATGCCTGTACCCATGCTTGGTCCAGTACACGTGCCTGGCCCGGTGGTACTCCGTTCTCGTCCGCCCTGAAAGAGGGCTTCTAGTCTAGTCGTGTGCCCTGCAAGAGGGCTTCTAGCCATGCCGTGTGCCCTGGAAGAGGGCTTCTAGTCGTGTGCCCCGCAAGAGGGCTTCTCCTTGTTCCAGAAACCTGCCTTGTTCCAGTACCTGCCTTGTTCCTGATTTGCGGCCAGCGCCCCAGTAAGTGGACTCCTAAGTCGAGTACCCTGTAAGTGGGCAACCTGCCGTGTACCCTGAAAGAGGGTTTCCTGATTTGCGGCCAGCGCCCCAGTAAGTGGACTCCTAAGTCGAGTACCCTGTAAGTGGGCAACCCGCCGTGTACCCTGAAAGAGGGTTTCCTGAGTTGCGGCCAGCGCCCCACTGTGAACTCCCAGGATGAGTGCCTGCATCCGGGCTACCCTGGTCGAGTACCCTGCAAGTGGGCAACCTGCCGTGTGCCCTGCAAGTGGGCTACCTGTTGTCTGAGCCTGAACCCGTGCCTGTTCCTGAACCCGTGCCTGTTCCTGAACCCGTGCCTGTGCCTGAACCCGTCCCTGTGCCTGAACCGTGCCTGAACCCGTGCCTGACCCTGAACCTGTACCTGTCGTGTCTGCCCAGCAAGTGGGTTACCTGCCGTGTCTGCCTTGTTAAGTGGCTTATCTACTTTGCCTTCGTTTGGACTAAATGTCAGCTAGAGTCAACTTCCTCAATCCTGTTCAGACATTCTGATTCCTGTTTTTGGAGGAGATTGGTCTACTAGCGGCAGTGCTGGTCATCGAAGGACTCCTACGTTTTTCAGACTCCGTATGCTGGTTCCTGGTTTGACTTGTTTCTTCAGTCTTCCGTTAGAGAGCTGGGCTTCCTTCTGTTGATGTTTCTGTTCGCGTCCAGAGGCCGCTTTTTCGGAGGGGGATACTGTCACGGTCTGCCCAGGCTGCGGAGCTGCATATCTGTCCTGCTGTAGTTTTTCTGCTTTGCTTTGATCCATTCCTGGATTTCCTTTTGCTTTGTTCTATTTTCCATTCCTTGTCTTGTGCCTGTTTATATCTTTCGCTATTCATGTCATGTTTCTAGCCACTTCTCATGTATATCCTATATCATGTTTCTTGCCTGGTCTCCCTTTCCCTTGCTGTGTTATGTGTCTGCTACATTAACCCTTTGCCTAGCTTTCATTCTCCCAGCCTGCAGCATCCTGCTCGTGATCCGTGTGCTATGCTTCATGCCTGCTCCAGGGTGCCTGCAGGATTCGTTTTGTTCTGGACTCCATCTGCTGCCATATCAGGGCGCTGGTGTTTGGCTGCACTTCCTAGGTGCTCATCGCCTGGGTGAGTGTGGTCACCCTGCAACCAGGCCCTGCCCCAGACTCCACTGCTGCATCGTGACTCCTGCACACAACCATCGGGCGCGCTGGGTCCTTCCAGTCACCAGCTTGGACCCAGTCCGTGACAGACACTGACTCATCCACACAGTTGTCTAAGCTCCCAAAAAAAGTAATGCTTTCGAGAAATTTTCTCTGCCAGGTAACTTCGTCTTATGTTCGATGACTTCTGGTTAAGAAAATGTAAGTTTCTTGCAAATTCCTCATCTATGTAAAAAAAGTTTTACTTGATAGATAAGGGAATATAAATGTTTACTTTACCATTTTGTAATATCTTGAGATATTATGTAAATGTCTTTTAAGTGCTTTATAGACCTTTTTGCATCATTCTTGTGTTTTATGACTTACAGCTGCTTATTTGAATCAATTTATTTTCAAAATGGTTGGAAGATTTAGTATGTTACATTATTATAAGCATATATAGGAATTCACTGTATTTGCCACAGAAGAATATATGATTAGTAGATCATAAACAGAGCTCTGAAGTGCTAAAATTATCTTCATCTTAGGCCTGTTCCACCCATGCCCTCAGTTTTGTTAAACTTACTGTGATGGTCTGATAGGGAGACTAAATACTGAATTGTCCATTTCAAAATCAGATTCCCTACTGCCAAGTGAAGAGAAAGGCTGAGGTCCACAGGTTAAACCACATGAAAATGTCACAAGTAGGATAATAAACAATACAATGAGTACATTTGAACTTTAAGATTATATTATTTATTAGAAAAAGATCTGTAGTTGAAAGTACCACCTAGCATAATGTGGCTTTTGATATTCTCTACAAAAAGCCTGATCAAGTACATTAAGTAGTACTCGAGAGTACAGAAAACGCCCTCTGGACTCACTTAGAGTCATCCTCCAGCACTCAGGAGAGGAAAACCCCCTGTGGGGAAACCTCTGGAGATCCATGGCTAAAAGGACTGCCCATCCCTCTAGGCAATAAGAGGTTAGTAATTAAACTGAGGTTGCAAGCACAATTGTACTGGAAGTAGAATGGACTTGCTGATGGTGGCTCTGTGGATCTTAATATTATACAATTGGAACTTTATAACTTGTTCAGGTAATGTTGAAGAAAAGATGATCATCATGCTCACTTCTAAAAGGGAAAGCAACATAAAGTTAGTTAGAATAACAGCTCTATATACTAGCTACTGAAAAAAACATGACTCCTTTAGAATATAGAGCTATAGAGGGAATCTTTATATCAACTCTGTACCCCTCTTCGTTGAGTCACGTTCCACTACAAAACGTGTGTCTTTAGGGATGTTAGTGTGTGTATGTATGTGTTCCAGGCAGTGGCGTCGCTACAGGGGGCAAGGGGGGCAATTGCCCCCCCTAGGTTATTCCTTGCCCCCCCTGTTGCCCCCCCGCCGAATTTGTAACCACCCAGGACAGTCCTTGACTGCTAACGACGGCATGGTGCCTAGCAGTCGCTAGCAGTCCCAGTCAGGTGCTAACGACGGCACCATGCCGTCACTAGCACTATCTTACCTTCATGGAGGTCTGTGGACCTCCATCACCACCTACCCCAGCGATCTGACCCTCACACTGAAGGGCATCACCTGGGCCACCTGATCTGCCCGGTGACGTCTCGCGCAATGACGCGATGACGTCACCGCGCAACTTTATTAACAACTGACAATTGTCAGTTAAAGAGGTATGGGGGCATGCTGCTTAGATGCCTGTAATCGACTCACCTTTCCAACGGTATATAGATTGTAAAAAAAGAATAAAAAATATTAAGTTAAAAAAATAAAAATGAAAAAAAAAATGATTTGGGGGGTCTCTAAAGGCAGATAAAAAAAGATCAAAATTGCCTAGAGACCCCCAAAATAAATTATTTAAACATAAAGTAGTTTAACTTTAAAAAAAAAAAAAGTTTAAGTATTCTAGCTAGATGATCACTGTGATAGCCAATGTTACCACAGCGATCATATAGCTTTAAAAAGTCACATTCCCTTTTTAAAAATGGCCGATACTAATTTTTAATCCTATGATCCCTTTGATCATGGGGTTAAATTTAGCCAGCGGTAGAGGGAGGCAATTTTTGAAATCCTGATGAACTGCAAATATTATTAAAATCAGCCATTTAGCCTGTGCGGTACGTCAGTAACCATATCATCCCTGGAGCGCCTTGCATTTTTACTGCAAAACTTATTTTTGCTGTAAAAGTGTTTTTTTTCTCCCTTTACCATCATTTCTTAGGGATTGTAAGGGGAAAGAATGGTGTGTGCTTCTGTGAGTAAATGTATGGAAAGAATGGTGTGTGCTTCTGTGAGTAAATGTATGGAAAGAATGGCGTGTGCTTCTGTGAGTGAATGGAGATATGAAAGGCGTGTGAATGGTCAGTAATTAGGGTTGAAGCCTTGACATGGCATTACTGCTGTTGGTAGCTACTGAATACTTCAAAGCAGTCTGGTGACACTTTCCCGAACATCCAAGAGGGAGTCACTGGGTTCTGTCTATGAGACACATATAGTGCTACATGTAGTATGGGCGATCAGACCTACTTCCACATTTCTGGGTGACAGATGGTGCCCTTCTGTGGCACCTGGACCAACAGCCGGAGCTAGGCCCTTTTGCACCCGAGGCAACAATGGAAAATTGCACCCCCCAGCTATTTTTTTTACAGAGGTTGTTTTATTTACACTGCCCTTACACACACCTGTCCATAAACACACAAACACACATACACGTTGCCTTTACACACACCTGTTCATTGTCACGCATATACGCATACACTGCCCTTATACACAACTGCCCATAAACACACATATATGCATACACTGCCCTTACACACGACTGCCCATAAACACACACATACACTGCCCTTACACGCAGGGCCGGACTGGCCCTCCGGGATACCGGGAAATTTCCCGGTGGGCCGGAAGGTCCGGGGGCTGGGCGGCCATGAAGACAGCCGCTGAGCTGCCCCCCAGGCTGCCCGAAATCTAATCAAAGCGGCTGCTGGGTGCTGATGCGGCCGGCATCAGCACCCAGCAGCCGTGTGCGATGGCCGTCTAGTGATGGGAGCAGTGTGAGGGGTGAAAGCTCCGCCCCCTCGCACTGACCTTTCACCCCTCACGCTGCTCCCATCACTATGCGGCCATCAGATTGCTGGGAATGTAATCTGAACGGCCGATGCGTGCTGATGCCGCCGGCCGCCTCTGCTATAATACTTTTTTTTTACTTTATATGGCAAGCCGATCCAGCTTACCATATAAATAATAAAAAAAAAAGTGTTAAAGTAGCTCCGGCCGGCGGCATCAGCACGCACCGGCCGTTTAGATTACATTCCCAGCAGCCTGATGGCTGCATAGTGATGGGAGCAGCTTGAGGTGGAAGCTCCGCCCCCTCGCGCTCAGACTGCTGCAGCACCGGATGTCAGGTCAGTGGCATCCTGTCAGCATAGAGGAGAACAGTGTGCAGCTGCCAAGAAGTCAAGAGAAGTAGAAGGTGAGTAAAATAATGTATTTTTTGTACTGTATGTTTTTTGTATTTGTTAAGAACAAAAATCGGCATGTGTGTATGCCACTCTGCCTCAGAAATGCCTTATACCCCCCTATATGCCACTCTGTCCCATGATATGCCTTTTAACCCCCTATATGCCAGAGTTGCATATAGGGGTATAAGGCATTTCTGGATGCAGAGTGACATATAGGGGGTCAGAAGGCATATCTGGAGGCAGAGTGGCATAAAGGGGGTTAAAAGGTATATCATGGGGCAGAGGAGCATATAGGAGGGTATAAAGCATATCGGGGAGGCAGAGTGGCATATAGGGGGCATAAGGCTTTTCTGGAGGCAGAGTGCCCCATGATATGCCTTTTAACCCCCTTCATGCCACTCTGCCTCCAGAAATGCCTTATACCCCCTATATGCCACTCTGTCCCATGATATGCCTTTTAACCCCCTATATGGCAGAGTGGCATATAGGGGGTTAGAAGGCATATCATGGGACAGAGTGGCATATATTATTTTTTATTTAATATGGCAAGCTGGATCGGCTTGCCATATAAAGTAATCAAAAATGTCCCATGATATGCCTTTTAACCTCCTATATGGCAGAGTGGCATATAGGGGGTTAGAAGGCATATCATGGGACAGAGTGGCATATAGGAGGGTTGAGGCATATCAGGGAGGCAGAGTGGCATATAGGGGGGGTATAAGGCTTTTCTGGAGGCAGAGTGCCCCATGATATGCCTTTTCACCCCCTTTATGCCACTCTGCCTCCAGAAATGCCTTATACCCCCCTATATGCCACTCTGTCCCATGATATGCCTTTTAACCCCCTATATGCCAGAGTTGCATATAGGGGTATAAGGCATTTCTGGATGCAGAGTGACATATAGGGGGTCTTTTTGCCACTCCACCTCCAGATATGCCTTTTGACCCCCTATATGTCACTCTGCATCCAGAAATGCCTTATACCCTATATGCCACTCTGTCCCATGATATGCCTTCTAACCTCCTATATGCCACTCTGCCATATAGGGGGTTAAAAGGCATATCATGGGACAGAGTGGCATATAGGGGGGTATAAGGCATATCTGGAGGCAGAGTGGCATAAAGGGAGTTAAAAGGGATGTCATGGGGCAGAGGGGCATATAGGAGGGTATAAAGCATATTGGGGAGGCAGAGTGGCATATAGGGGGCATAAGGCTTTTCTGTAGGCAGAGTGCCCCATGATATGCCTTTTAACCCCCTTTATGCCACTCTGCCTCCAGAAATTCCTTATACCCCCCTATATGCCACTCTGTCCCATGATATGCCTTTTAACCCCCTATATGGCAGAGTGGCATATAGGAGGTTAGAAGGCATATCATGGGACAGAGTGGCATATAGGGTATAAGGCATTTCTGGATGCAGAGTGACATATAGGGGGTCAAAAGGCATATCTGGAGGTGGAGTGGCAAAAAGAGGGTTAAAAGGCATATCACGGGGCAGAGGGGCATATAGGAGGGTTGAGGCATATCAGGGAGGCAGAGTGGCATATGGGGGGTATAAGGCATTTCTGGAGGCAGAGTGACATAGGGAGTAAAAGGCATTTCTGGAGGCAGAGTGGCATATAGGGGATTAAAAGGCATATTATGGGGCAGAGTGGCATATAGGAGGGTATAAAGCATATCAGGGAGGCAGAGTGGCATATAGGGGGCATAAGGCTTTTCTGGAGGCAGAGTGCCCCATGATATGCCTTTTAACCCCCTTCATGCCACTCTGCCTCCATGAATGCCTTATACCCACTATATGCCACTCTGTCCCATGATATGCCTTTTAACCCCCTACATGTCTCAATCATAGCTTTTATTAAATATGGAAAAAAATAGTCTACATGAATTAATAAAGAAATAAAAGTTTCTTACCAGAATATCGTGAAGAATAATGTGATCAGTGTTTTGTTCCACTGAATAAAATGGAACTCTTTCATCTAAAAATGTTTGCAGTAGTAAATGTTTTGATCCCATTCTGTGTAATGTATTTCATTTATTAGGGCCTTTTAACACTTTTGCTTTCTGGCATTTTAATACAAATAATGAGATAAAAAGAATGGCACATAGTGTGACTCGGGTGTGTATAAGGGGTGCGTGTGGGTATAAGAGCTTCACCGTGAGATAAACTATATGGGGCTGGTCTCCAAATTTTTCCAGGGCTGCTTTTCAGTCCCAGTCCGGCCCTGCTTACACGCGACTGCCCTCACACACACACACACCTGCCCATTAATATGCATATACACATACACCAGCTTACAAACATACAAATACCTACACTGCCCTTACACACGCACACACACCAGCTTACAAACACACACCTGCCCTTTAACACGTGTATACACATACACTGCCCTCACACTCCCCTACATTTACACACACACATATACACACACACATATACACACACCAGCTTACAAACACAGAAATACACTGCCCATACACACACACACGCTGCCCATACACACACACACACTGCCTATTCACACAGACACACACATGCTGCCCATACACACACATGCTGCCCATACACACACACGCTACCCATACACACACACACACTGCCCACACACACTGCTCATACACACACACACTGCTCATACACACACACACATATTGCCCATACACATACACACACACTGCCCATATACACACACCAGGTTACAAACACACACACATACACAGCACTTACACACACACCAGCTTACAAACACACACATATACACAGCCCTCACACACACACACCAGCTTACAAACACACATCTATACACAGCCCTTTCTCCCATCTCTTACTTTTCTCATCTTCCATCATCTTCTATCTTCCATCCTGTGGTGGGAGCTCGAGGTCTGTCACTCCAGGCCTCTGCTTGACGACATATCCCGGAGCTCTGCATTATTTGCCGTCGCATAGTGGTTAGGGAGAACGGAAGACGAGGTCTGAATAGGGAGCGTGAGGTCTGTCAAATGTTGGGCCGGTTTGAGGGGGATTGTGATATCCCCAACCAGCCCTGCTCATCGGACACCTCCACCCCAGACCAGTGCTGATGGTGCCTGGGTGCGCACTGCCCACGGGGGCGCCTGATGAGCAGGGCTGGATGGGGAGAGCACAATCGTGCAGTCCCCTGAAGACCGGCACAGGGGAGGGGGCCTTTCCGGTCGCCCTCTCCCATATAGAAATGCTACTGTCCGTGATCTCCCCAAGCAGACCTGCAGCTTCTGATCGGGCAGCTGTGCGCCCCCTCGCAGGTGCGCCCAAGGCGAGTGCCTCACTCGCCTCACCCTTGCTACAGCCCTGCCTGGACCAGGAGAATGCCAGCTGTCACTCCAGAAAATATGGTGTCCTCCAATGAAAGTAGGTCCCAATGTAATGTAAGAAAATACCCGCAATGTATAAGTAGGTTGGACCCCCACCCACTAGGGGCCACAAAAAAACCCCTTCATGCTTGGTCATACACAGAAGAACTCTACATTGGCATTGAGAACCGTAGCCATAATGGACTACATACATTGGGAATTAAACAATTCTATTGCCATAGCAACAATTAATAATAATTTATTATCATTCAAGAATTATTTCAAAACTGTATGTATATTTAGTTACAAAAGTATATTGAGTAGAGTACGTTGAATATCGACACATGTAACATTCAATGTAATTATGTTGTAGGCGCAACATATTAAACACTGGCTAAATTTTCCTCCATTTAGCTGCTTGAAGATCTCGGTTTTCTGGGGGCCTTCATCTCCTGAAGAGCTGTTAGACGAGGTCTCTCATTACTTGAAGTCGTCCAGTCCAGACGCCGCTACCCTCATGGCTCCTCTAAAAGCTGCATCCATTGATTCATGTGGCACAATAGCGAATGTGAAGGTAACGTTAAGTTTTGGTATGATTGGGATATAGCCATTGAAATACTGCAGGTTTACCTTACCAGGAGACATACGAAAATCACAAACAGTAGGAACCAAATTCATAACTTACCTCTGGCTCAGGGGGCATAAGATTGAAATGTTGAAATGTTGAGATACATCTGATGCCATCAATACAATGTGAGCCAGGAGAAAGAGTCAGAGCAAGCTATAGGTAAAGGTCCATATTTTAAATTTAGTTTCAGAGGGTATGCAGAGCTAGTGGAGGGACTGGCACAGTGGGACAGCTAATGATGGGACAGGGACTAATACTCACCGTACCCTTGTCTTTAGACAACGTCACATATTATATGACTGCACTTATTGTACCTCCCCTTTTATTATACTGTAAAGCGTAACATAGATGCACAAACACGTAGTAAAAAATAAATATGCGTACATATACATTGTACTGTGAAAAAGTATTTCCACTCTTTCCCATTTTTTCTAGCTTTTGCACATTTGTCACATTGAAATGTTTCAGATCATCAAACTAATTTTAATATTAAATAAAGTCAACTCCAGTAAAACACAAAATGCAGTTTTCAAATGAAGATTTTATGTATGGGAGGAAAATAAGCTATCCTACTCAACCTGGCACTATGTGAAAAAGTAATTGCCCCCTTACTTATTGAATCAATTAATTAACCAAATTTAAATGATAATTGGGTTTAATTTCACTAGACACCCCCAGACATAATTACTCCCAGCCCTGCTGAATCTAAATATCAATTAAATAGAAAGTTTTTTGCAAAGTGATGTAGGCTTAAAGATCTCAGAAAGCAGCACATGATGCCACGATCTGAAGAAACTCAAGAGCAAAGAAGAAACAAAATCATTGACATCTATCAGTCTGGAAATCATCCAAAGCAATTTCTAAGGCTCTGGGACTCCAGCAAAGCACTGTGAGAGCCATTATCTACAAATGGAGAAAACGAACAAAAAGAACACAAACTCTTGTCTGACATTTCCCAAAATACATCTTGATGATCCTCAAGACTTTTGGGATAATATTCTGTGGACTGATGAGTCTAAAGTGGAATTTTTTTGAAAGACATGCTTCCTGGTAAATCTGAAGTAAATCTTAACACAGCATTCCATAACATCATACCAACAGTCTAACACGGTGGTGGTGGTAGTGTGGTGGCCTGGGACTGCTGTCTGTTTCAGGACCTGGGCGACTTCCCATAATTGATGACGCCATGAATTTTGCTCTCTACCAGAAAATCCTGAAGGAGAATGTCCAGTTATCAGTTTGTGACCTAAAGCACAAGCGCAGTTGGTTATGCAGCAGGACCATGATCCGAAGCACATAAGCAAGTCCACCTCTTAATGGCTCAAAATAAACAAAATGAAGGTTCGGTGCTACCAAGTCAAAGTCCTGACTTAAATCCGTAGGTAATGCTCGAAAACCTTCCAATGTGGCTGAATTAAGACAACTCTGCCAAGAAGAGTCACCAATATTAATAATAATATTGCTATTTATTGCAAATGTTTGATTGCACTTTTTGCGCAAAGGATGGCAACCAGTAATGGCATTATTTTTTCACATGAGTAAAAAAGGTTTTGATGAACTCTTTACCTTCAATAAATAAAATAATGATTTAAAAGCTGCATTTTGTGTTTATAAATTGTTTTATATTAACATGTAAATATGACAAGAAAGGAGAAATTGAAGAAATTAGGTAAATACCGTATTTTCTCTAGTTTTTTCAGAGTAAATGGTCTGAAAAATATCCCTCGTCTTATATTCGTTATAATCAAACCTCAAATAGAGATCTCACTACAAGACTAAGATCCATATTCCCCGCAGCGCTGCAGGGGACTTTAATCCTTCTCTCTGGCAGCCAGTGGCTTCTATGACAGAGCGCAGGCATCACATGACCTTCCAGTGCTCCACCAAAGAAGCTGTGGCACTTTTTATTAACAGAGCAATTCTCTCTTCTGCATGTGCTCTGGCAGCTCTTATAACATGCTTTTCTTCTTTCTGCCTAATCTTATAGATCTGTCTGTCTTCCTAACTTTGCTTTTCTTTGTATTTACTAAATGCTTCTTGTTTCTTACTATTCTGGCCACTTCTGCGGAGTATCACAGTGTTTTCTTTAAATTTTGCTCTTACTGACCAGCCTAATAAAACTTTATGTTACCTTCAATAATTGAACTTTTAAATAATCTCATTCCTCCTGTACTCCATTAAATGGCACCAAGTAACTTTTTTACACATTCTCTCATTTTAGAAAATTCAGCAAGGGTGTGGGGTCATTAGGGTGACCAAATTTGCCTTGTTTTCCAGGACACATATAATTTTTACATATTGCTGACCAAACCTGCTGTATGGGGCATCATTTTATCTGTGCTGGCGGCATCAATACACAAGGGGGCAGCTGGGGCCATTACTTAAATCAATACTAAAAGGAGGGGCTGGCTGGGGGCAAAAACACAAAAGGGGGGTCAACGACAAAGAATTGTGGGAAAAAAACATTGTTTTTATTGTTGTAGCTTAGCCCATCCAGATGTGTGACAGAGCCTGTCCAGGTGTGTGTGTGTTTGGGTGTTAGTTTGGCAGAGCCTTTCCTGTGTTTGGGTGTCGATGTGGAAGAGGCTGTCCTGGTGTGTGTGTCAGTGCGGCAGAGCCTGTCCTGGTGTGTGTGTGTTTGGGTGTCAATGTCCTGGTGTGTGTGTTTGGGTGTTGGTGTGGCAGAGCCTGTCCTGGTGTGTGTGTGTCAGTGTGGCACAGCCTGTCCTGGTGTGTGTGTGTTTGGGTGTCGATGTGCCAGAGCCTGTCCTGGTGTATATGTCTGGGTGTTGGTGTGGCAGAGCCTGTCCTGGTGTGTTTGTCGGTGTGGCAGAACATGTCCTGGTGTGTGTGTTTTTGGGTGTCAATGTGGCAGAGCCCATCCTGATGTTTGGTTGTTGATGTGGCAGAGCCTGTCCTGGTGTGTGTGTTTGGTCATCTGTTTCCTGGCACTGTAGAAATAAATTTAACTATTTAATTTTTACCATTTCAGAGGTAAAGCACCCTCCTTTGTAGATCACTTCAAAGGACAAACCTTTCCAGGCCCAAAAATCAGTGAGAGGAGAAGTAAAGTTATTGTGTTATTTACTCTATTTCAATCTGCATATTTTATTAAAATTGATTAGTGACTTCAGGCACCCTGTGTATGATGACTTTTTTAGTGTACTGATGTACTCCCAATCCCATCACATTAGATTATATCCTATATTATCTGCCTAGCACTGATGTCATCTTATCCAGTACACATGGATGCTAAGGAGTTAAGCTTCTGTCTATTGATTTTATTTCTATAAAAAAGGCCCACCAAAATCCTCAGCACCAGGCCCATGATGATCTTAATCCAGCCCTGCCAATAACTAATACATAAAGATTTTTGTATATTGTATATTTTTCATTTTTTAGAGTCAATTACCAGCCCCTGGCAAGTATGTCTTAATGGGAAATAAGATTAAAGCGATTAAAGGGAAATGCTCTGAAAAATACCCCTTGTTTTATAATCCAACCTCAAATAAGAGTAAGATCCAGATCCCTGCAGCGCTACAGGGGACCTGGATCCTTGTCTCTGTCAGCTGGTGGACGTCTGCGCAATGTGCCGGGACTCCTATGACGGAGCGGCAACGTGACATAATATTTGGGTCGACATAGAAGTAAAGTCATGCAGTAAGAAAAAAAATGATATAGCTGTATTATTCCAAAAGAAAATGAAGCCTTTAGTCAGTTGATACACTTTATTACGCTAAAATAGAAATACATATAAAGTAACAAAA
The DNA here is from genome assembly GCF_027358695.1 of Spea bombifrons. NCBI lineage: Eukaryota > Metazoa > Chordata > Amphibia > Anura > Pelobatidae > Spea > Spea bombifrons. The sequence goes on from NC_071094.1 coordinate 17,441,730, forward strand.
GCTTTTAAGACCTCACTTGTCACTTATTTTGTGTGATTTATATTTATATGAATTTCTGATGTTAAGTATTTCTTTTTCTTTCTAAATTTCTTACAGGGAGGAAAGAAGAAAAAAGACAAGTATTAGAAGAACTAAAGTGATACAATGTTGCTGGAACATGCATTTAACAAACCTCCATTATACTTATTAATGCGCTTCTGCATGTGTGTTTGTAAATGGTCTGCAATGTATATACTGATCTTTACTTAAAGGTCATGGGTTTTCAGAATAAAACCTTAAACAAACTTGTTGAAGTATTCCAATATCTTATGAAATATACCGAGTACCTGTATATAGACTCTATACAATCGTCTACAGCCTAGGGCTGAATATTGAGCAGACTGAGGGATCTATCAGGAAATAACACGGGGGCTCAATATAGAAAACAGAGGGGGGGTATTAAAGAAACATTTACATAAATAAAGGCGTTTCACAATGTATCAGAGGGAAGTTCGTGAAATCAAGGAGCTGAAACCACAACTCTCCTGACAAGCCTTCTGTTGGTGAATAACTACAAACAGCAGACTAAAGTGGAGGACTGCATTGGGATGCGGGTTCTGCGGGACCCACCAAAAAACTCGGGTGGTCTTTCGGGCGCTGCGGGCGGTCAGACACTGTACCTGCGGGTCTCAGTAATCCTGCGCACTCCCGCAAGGCTGCCTTCGCGTTGCTCCCTCACAACATCTATTCTCTTGTTCCGCAAAAGGAAGCCAGCGGAGTCACGTGATTTTACGCCATGTCACATGACTCTGCTCAGCTCCTGGGTGGAACAAGAGAAGAGATGCTGTAAGGGAGCAACATGAAGGCAGCCTTGCGGGACTGCACAGAAAATCTGCAGTACAGGTAAGGGGGTGGGTGTGATTGACCACATATGTTGCGGGAGCGGGCGGAATCGGAAACATATGTTGCGGGAGCGGGTGGGATTGGACACATGTTGCGGGAGCGGGCGGGAGTGGAACGCGCACATTGTGGAAGCGGGCGGTAATGGTCACAAAATCAGCGGGAGCGGGATTAAAAAACTAAAGGACCTGACTCTAAACAGGTCTTGACTGAGGATGACCAACTGGCTCTGGCACTTGAAGGCCACCAAATAACATTTGTGCAGAGATCAGCAGGATATGTGTGGCTGCGAGTAACGTTATTACAGTTTTGGAGTGTACGGTCGCCCGTATCCATCGGGCAGTCACACAATAGTGGGATATGGCGGTATGGGTAATTTGCTATCCCCGCCCATTGTTTATATTACCATTCATTGAAGCAGTTCCCCACCTTTGTGTATAGATTATTTTTTGGGGTTGCCAACTTGCTCTCAGGTCCAGGAAACCTTTTATATTTTAAATCTGCATATTTTTAGGTATAATCATCACGCAGAAGGAAACATGATGTACAATTGTTGAGTAAAGATACCACAACAATTAAATTATTGGAAAATGGAATATTATTGGAAAATTATTATTATAATGGAAATTATTGAAATATTTTTTATATTATTTTGAAAACTGCCAAATTTTGTTCCAGGAGGAATATAGAGACTTTATTGCATATCCGAGGACTTTTCAGGCAAAGTTTTTGGGGTAATTCTATCTCTTAGGTCGGCAGCAGATGTTTATTCCAGGGACTTTGTTGACATTAAAGACGTAAAGCTCAGGTACAGGTAATTTATTGCAGCTAACAAATTGCAACTGGATAACCCGGGCTTGTTAGGGAGTCATTGTTGGTCCTTGTGATCACCAAATAAATAGCACTGTGGGTTGTAGTTTTGAAAGCAACTTCCGATACAACGATGGGCGAGAGGGGCAGTAAAAGCTACTGTCCTTCCACATGTTATTTTATTTTCCAGCAGACCCTACAACTTCTCTGTGGCTTACCTTTGGAGGCAGTTGTTTTTGTTCAGTCCCACAGGCCACGGTTCCAAACAAATATTTCCGAGTAAAGGGACACTTCAGTAATAGTTGTCAATGTACATATGATACCCATAATTAAGACGGTTTGAGATGAGGTTCCAGGCAATTTTTACCACTTACCCCCACAGAGCCGGCATTGTCTGGCTAATTTAAGTGCAAGTCACCCCACCCCCCACCCCATAAATCCAAAAAGAAAACGAATGCCCGTCTCTTTAACAAAGCTTGTACAGCTTGACCCGTTACCTTGCCCTCTTGGAACTTTTATGTTGTTTGAATATCAGCCTTCCTTTGTATTGCTGACTGTACACTTTTGGGCAAAGGCTGTTTTAACGTTTTTGCTGTGTTACTGTTTATAATTTCCTTCTTTGTCATTTTGTGCATCCACACACATTCTATACACATTATACCACAAACATTACATATCATATATTATATATTTTTGAAAACTAAACACCCCAGGGTATTTCAAATACTGATATTTTCCTTCTTTCCATGCACACATTTTATCACCAGCCTTTCTCAACATTTGCAGTAGTTTTTGTGTCCCCCCCCACACACATTTAGGTATGAATTTACAGCTCCTGGTATATGTTACTGTCAAAAAACAGCCCAATTTGTGTTCAGTAACACTGAGTACAGTGATACCCTCATGAATAGGGGTTTGTTGGGTTGTCTGGGAGGTAAAAGGCCATCTTGACAAGGTTTGCATTTTTTTTTAATTTCAACATCAGTCTGTGCTGCCAGGCCCATTACACTTAGTTTATTGTGAATCTAGTGTTTAGCCAATATGTGTGTAGTAGATACATGGAGCGGTTACCCTTTCAGGCAGAAATGGTACGAGGGTGGAGTGGCGAGAGTTAACAGAGTTTAAATAAGATGTGGAGTGAACCCAATCAACCGTAAATGAGGTTTACTCCAATTCATTAGTATCTTTGTGTTATTATGGGAGTCCTTTTGCCTAAACCATTCCAAGTTGGGAAATGTGACACCTCTCCTAGCCAGAAAGGTACCGTTTTGACCCTGCAAAGAACCCTCCAACAAACAAAGGCGTTACAAACTCAGCCCCTTTTCTACTAAAGGTTATATTTAAAAGATTAAATCTAGATATAGGGATCTGGGGTCCTCATATTTATATTTGAGGTGCCCACATTTTTCCTAGCAGAATGACATCAGACAAGGTTGGGTTACCTCCAATCATTTAATAGATAAACTGAAGTCTGCAGTGTTAGATCACAGACTGACCAAGGAAGGTCATTATGGAAAGAAGGATTTCTGACAAGTCTGGATCTAAAAAAAATATAACCTTTATATGCTGTAACTGGATAGAAAAACCCTTTGCTAGGTGTCGAATAAGTGGCCCAATCTCGTAGCCCCTCCTACTCTTCTGCGGACTGCAGCCCTGACATCTGACCTGCAGTCAACAGGTATAAAGTATCCTGTACTTCGATATTAAGGTGTCCTTATTTTGGTGGCCAAGATCTAATTTTGCAATAAATCGCCATTATTCTTGCCAAAAGCTCCTCCGGGAATAGAATAAAGTACTTCTGTAAGTAGGATTTCTATTAACTGTTCTCCCTTTTATTTTTATCTGCTTGGTGTGACTAAATTGTTAATATAATTGTTTGTATGTACTGTAAATATTTTTTATTTCATAATAAATCATTCATTTATTAAGTTCCTGCCTTTGTCTGGTATAAGAACCACATTTGCCTTGAAGAGAGTTATTTAATAATCCGTAGTCTTCTTAGATGCTTGGCTAATCTGCATGTTTGGATATATAAACTATTTGGGGACAGTAGATTAAAAAGTAAGTTGAGCGTTTTAACCAGGTTTGGTGGCAGCATTACCTATCTTTATATCAGAGTGGGAGGTGTGTAAGCGGGGCATTTAATTATTATTTTCCAGTCTAGTGAAGACAGATAGTGATTTAGACCCTCTTACCGCCAAAATAAGTCACGTGCCTGCTTGGAGTAGTGCGCATTCCAGACATGTGCCATGTCCTATTTTTAGGAGATCTTTCAACCTGGCCAAGTCAATCTACCCCATCAAATCATATTTTTTTTTAAACTACACACTCCATGGGCATTTACAACACCATTTTTTAAAACTCTTTCCATGTGATAATGTTTGTGAAGATATAGTGCTAATTTTAGGACTTGCTCATATCTGCATGTATATTTGGACTTTAAAAAAAAAAAGATTTGTGAAACTGGATGGTTCTCCTGATGCTGACATCCGTGGCAAATTATTTTTACATGTTACACATTTTTTAAACTATTTTATTATTATTATTATGATTTTACGGATCACTTGTGATTAGTGAGCTGGGCTCCATTGACTGTGTGGTTGAATTCAGTACATGGACAGACCCTTGTGAAGTCATTAGCTGTTCAGTTGGCAGTGCCATCTTGTGAGTGGCAGCAATGGTGCTTAGAATAAAATCAGTCAGGGTGCAATGAAAAAACATTGTACAGAATTATCAGTAATCAGGTTCCCTTTATTCTCAGTGGAACTCAATGTATCACTAAATAGTGTTCAGAAAAGACAGAATATGGAGGCAGAGAGACAAACAGTGTGCCATGCAGTATACATTTATCGGCCAATCACAGTGAATGACATAGGTGGTTGCTAATTGGTTCCTACAGACTGCCTTGGTAACGAGACAGTCTCCTGCAGTGGGTTCTATACCATCAATATAGGTTTTTGGGCACACTTTTTGTGCGATAACATAGAACATGATTGATGTTTTTACTGTTTAATAACTATGATTAATAACTCATTGTTAACTGAAATAAATAATGTGAGAAGTGGCACATGGCAAATAGATAGAAAAATAGTGGCTCTCCAGCTGTCATGGGACAATGATTTCCTTGAGTTCAGTCAGTATCTTAAAGGAAGAGAAGCATGCATATGGTCATCTGAGATTATGAGCTTTGTAGTTCTACAACAGCCAGAGGACTGCTGTCTTTCTCAGGTAAGCATACAGCAGGGCAATGTCCTTTTCTAAACTTTGCTCATACCTCTTCTCCTCTTTGTCTTCTCAAAAACTGTTTTATTTGTGTTTTTCTCAAACACTATCTTGATTATTTTTGTATCCTATAAATTAAATCCCATAATGATCAAAATCACCTGATTCCAAAATCTCAATACACAAAATAACCTCCCTTTTTAATGTAAACAAACTGAGTAAATGAGACGAAAAAAACAACTTTAGACAATATAGATTTAGAAACTTCACATTTATTTAGAAAAATTAAACAGAATAAGAAACATTTTGCAGTTTCCGGATAAGAACATTAGGAAGTTAGGAGACAACATGACAGTGAGAAATATGGCCAAAATAAGGGCTACATCTGGACTCACAAAGAGTCATCCTTCAGCACTCAGGAGAGGAAAAACCCCCATTATGGAGGAAACCTCTGGGGAACCATGGCAAAAAGGACTGCCCTTCCCTCTGGGCTTAAGTAGGAAAATGTAAAATGCCCTTAATTGTTCTTCAATTAAAATTACCTTTAACAGTGTGTTTCTTTCAAATTATTATTATTATTATACTTTAGATTCGGCAGCGCTGAAAATTTTACAGATAATGACAAGTACAATACAGCAATTGACATACAGCTACAAGAGAAATAAAGGGGCCTGTTCCCGCAGGAACTTACAATCTATGTTTTAACAGAATGGAATTATTTGACAAGTTTATGTTCCCTTACTTACCATCTGCACCCCCACCAAAAGAAACAATAATGGAAGAAATGTTGAGACCCTTTGCAAAAGATTTGTCTACACATGTTGCTGTTATAATCATTTACAACCTTGTGACATAACCACCAACTCACAAGGTCAGCAACCATGGAATGGATCTTTTGCAGAGGCACAAATGGTACATGTCAATCTAATCAGCTACAACCTCCTTGAGCTAGAACCCTCAAATTGCAAGGTAAGCATAAATAGAAAGGATGTTTGGCAGAGGCACTAGTCTTTAAAAAATGGTACATGAGTCAATCCTCTAATTAATTAGAACATTGTTAGCTAGACTCCTGAATCTCAAGGTTAGCAAACAATGTTGATACCCTTGTCAGAGGCACCATACTTAAACATATGGTACTTTAGTTCATGCTCTAATTAAATAGACCCTACTTAGCTACACCAATAAATCTCAAGGTCTTAAAGCGGCAATAGTCTTACAAAAAAAACAATCAAGAGTTGCTACTCATATCAGATTTATCCTCCTGAAGTAAGACCTTCAAATCGCAAGGTTAGCAGCAATGGAATCAATCATGACACCTTTTGATGAGGCATTTGTCTCTAATAAACTACATACAAGTTCTAATTTATCAATTAGAACCTAATTTGCTACAGCTATCAAATCTCAATGTTGGAAGCAATGGAATAACTTATGATACCCTTTGTGGAGCCACCAATCTCTAACAAACAGTACACAAGTTCATGCTCTAACTAATTAGAACCTCCTTAACTAGACCCCCAAAACTCAAGGATAGCAACGATGGAGTAGAAATTGATAGCCTCTGAGAGGCAACCTTCTCCACCAAAAATAGTATGCCAGTTGCTGCTCCTATCAGGTACAACATTCTGAGCTTGGACTCTCAAATTAAAACGTAAGCATAAATGGAAGGACTCATGTCATGCTCCAAAAAATGGTACACAAGTAAGTGTTCTAGTCATTTACCAGCTCTTTAGCTAGAAACCCTTAATCTTAACATCAGCAACAACTGAATGAAACTTGATGCCCTTTGAAAGGCAACAGTATTCTCAAAAATGGTACATTAGTTGCTGCTCCTATGAGACACACATCTTGAGATTGCTTCTTAATGTCTGAAGCAATGGAATGACTCATGATACCCTTTGTGGAGGCATCAGTCTTTAACAGAGGGTACACAAGTTAATGCTCTAATTAAAACCCACTAGCTAGTTGTCTAAATCTCAAGGATAGCAACAATGGAGTGGATTTTGATACCCTTTGAGAAGAAAAAGTATCCACAAAAATGTTACAAAGATTGCTGCTCCTATCAGATACAATATCCTAAACTAGGACCCTGAAATCTAAATGTCAGCAGCAATGGAACACAAGTTAATGCTCTAATTAATTAAAACCCACTAGCTAGTTGTCTAAATGTCAAGGATAGCAACAATGGAGTGGATTTTGATACCCTTTGAGAGGAAAAAATATCCACAAAAATGTTACAAAGGTTGCTGCTCCTATCAGATACAACGTCCTAAACTAGGAACCTGAAATCTAAATGTCAGCAGCAATGGAACACAAGTTAATGCTCTACTTAATTAAAACCCACTAGCTAGTTGTCTAAATCTCAAGGATAGCGACAATGGAGTGGATTTTGATACCCTTTGAGAGGAAAAAGTATCCACAAAAATGTTACAAAGGTTGCTGCTCCTATCAGATACAATGTCCTAAACTAGGACCCTGAAATCTAAATGTCAGCAGCAATGGAATGACTGATGATACCCTTTGTGGAGGCACCAATCTCTAACAAACAGTACACAAATTCATCCTCTAACTAATTAGAACCTCCTTAACTAGACCCCCAAAACTCAAGGATAGCAACGATGGAGTAGATATTGATAGCCTCTGAGAGGCAACCTTCTCCACCAAAAATAGTATGCCAGTTGCTGCTCGTATCAGGTACAACATTCTGAGCTTGGACTCTCAAATTAAAACGTAAGCATAAATGGAAGGACTCATGTCATGCTCCAAAAAATGGTACACAAGTAAGTGTTCTAGTCATTTACCAGCTCTTTAGCTAGAAACCCTTAATCTTAACGTATGCAACAACTGAATGAAACTTGATGCCCTTTGAAAGGCAACAGTATTCTCAAAAATGGTACATTAGTTGCTGCTCCTATGAGACACATCTTGAGATTGCTTCTTAATGTCTGAAGCAATGGAATGACTCATGATACCCTTTGTGTAGGCATCAGTCTTTAACAGAGGGTACACAAGTTAATTCTCTAATTCAAACCCACTAGCTAGTTGTCTAAATCTCAAGGATAGCAACAATGGAGTGGATTTTGATACCCTTTGAGAGGAAAAAGTATCCACAAAAATGTTACAAAGGTTGCTGCTCCTATCAGATACAATGTCCTAAACTAGGACCCTGAAATCTAAATTTCAGCAGCAATGGAACACAAGTTAATGCTCTACTTAATTAAAACCCACTAGCTAGTTGTCTAAATCTCAAGGATAGCAACAATGGAGTGGATTTTGATACCCTTTGAGAGGAAAAAGTATCCACAAAAATGTTACAAAGGTTGCTGCTCTATCAGATACAATGTTCTAAACTAGGACCCTGAAATCTAAATGTCAGCAGCAATGGAATGACTGATGATACCCTTTGTGGAGGCACCAATCTCTAACAAACAGTACACAAGTTCATCCTCTAACTAATTAGAACCTCCTTAACTAGACCCCCAAAACTCAAGGATAGCAACGATGAAGTAGATATTGATAGCCTCTGAGAGGCAACCTTCTCCACCAAAAATAGTATGCCAGTTGCTGCACCTATCAGGTACAACATTCTGAGCTTGGACTCTCAAATTAAAACGTAAGCATAAATGGAAGGACTCATGTCATGCTCCAGAAAATGGTACACAAGTAAGTGTTCTAGACATTTACCAGCTCTTTAGCTAGAAACCCTTAATCTTAACATCAGCAACAACTGAATGAAACTTGATGCCCTTTGAAAGGCAACAGTATTCTCAAAAATGGTACAGTAGTTGCTGCTCCTATGAGACACACATTTTGAGATTGCTTCTTAATGTCTGAAGCAATGGAATGACTCATGATACCCTTTGTGGAGGCATCAGTCTTTAACATAGGGTACACAAGTTAATACTCTAATTAAAACCCACTAGCTAGTTGTCTAAATCTCAAGGATAGCAACAATGGAGTGGATTTTGATACCCTTTGAGAGGAAAAAGTATCCACAAAAATGTTACAAAGGTTGCTGCTCCTATCAGATACAACGTCCTAAACTAGGAACCTGAAATCTAAATGTCAGCAGCAATGGAACACAAGTTAATGCTCTACTTAATTAAAACCCACTAGCTAGTTGTCTAAATCTCAAGGATAGCAACAATGGAGTGGATTTTGATACCCTTTGAGAGGAAAAAGTATCCACAAAAATGTTACAAAGGTTGCTGCTCCTATCAGATACAATGTCCTAAACTAGGACCCTGAAATCTAAATGTCAGCAGCAATGGAACACAAGTTAATGCTCTACTTAATTAAAACCCACTAGCTAGTTGTCTAAATCTCAAGGATAGCAACAATGGAGTGGATTTTGATACCCTTTGAAAGGAAAAAGTATCCACAAAAATGTTACAAAGGTTGCTGCTCCTATCAGATACAATGTCCTAAACTAGGACCCTGAAATCTAAATGTCAGCAGCAATGGAATGACTGATGATACCCTTTGTGGAGGCACCAATCTCTAACAAACAGTACACAAGTTCATCCTCTAACTAATTAGAACCTCCTTAACTAGACCCCCAAAACTCAAGGATAGCAACGATGAAGTAGATATTGATAGCCTCTGAGAGGCAACCTTCTCCACCAAAAATAGTATGCCAGTTGCTGCTCCTATCAGGTACAACATTCTGAGCTTGGACTCTCAAATTAAAACGTAAGCATAAATGGAAGGACTCATGTCATGCTCCAAAAAATGGTACACAAGCAAGTGTTCTAGTCATTTACCAGCTCTTTAGCTAGAAACCCTTAATCTTAACGTCAGCAACAACTGAATGAAACTTGATGCCCTTTGAAAGGCAACAGTATTCTCAAAAATGGTACATTAGTTTCTGCTCCCATGAGACACACATCTTGAGATTGCTTCTTAATGTCTGAAGCAATGGAATGACTCATGATACCCTTTGTGGAGGCATCAGTCTTTAACAGAGGGTACACAAGTTAATTCTCTAATTAAAACCCACTAGCTATTTGTCTAAATCTCAAGGATAGCAACAATGGAGTGGATTTTGATACCCTTTGAGAGGAAAAAGTATCCACAAAAATGTTACAAAGGTTGCTGCTCCTATCAGATACAATGTCCTAAACTAGGACCCTGAAATCTAAATGTCAGCAGCAATGGAATGACTGATGATACCCTTTGTGGAGGCACCAATCTCTAACAAACAGTACACAAGTTCATGCTCTAACTAATTAGAACCTCCTTAACTAGACCCCCAAAACTCAAGGATAGCAACGATGGAGTAGAAATTGATAGCCTCTGAGAGGCAACCTTCTCCACCAAAAATAGTATGCCAGTTGCTGCTCCTATCAGGTACAACATTCTGAGCTTGGACTCTCAAATTAAAACGTAAGCATAAATGGAAAGACTCATGTCATGCTCCAAAAAATGGTACACAAGTAAGTGTTTAGTCATTTACCAGCTCTTTAGCTAGAAACCCTTAATCTTAACATCAGCAACAAGTGAATGAAACTTGATGCCCTTTGAAAGGCAACAGTATTCTCAAAAATGGTACATTAATTGCTGCTCCTATGAGACACACATCTTGAGATTGCTTCTTAATGTCTGAAGCAATGGAATGACTCATAATACCCTTTGTGGAGGCATCAGTCTTTAACATAGGGTACACAAGTTAATGCTCTAATTAAAACCCACTAGCTAGTTGTCTAAATCTCAAGGATAGCAACAATGGAGTGGATTTTGATACCCTTTGAGAGGAAAAAGTATCCACAAAAATGTTACAAAGGTTGCTGCTCCTATCAGATACAATGTCCTAAACTAGGACCCTGAAATCTAAATGTCAGCAGCAATGGAACACAAGTTAATGCTCTACTTAATTAAAACCCACTAGCTAGTTGTCTAAATCTCAAGGATAGGAACAATGGAGTGGATTTTGATACCCTTTGAGAGGAAAAAGTATCCACAAAAATGTTACAAAGGTTGCTGCTCCTATCAGATACAATGTCCTAAACTAGGACCCTGAAATCTAAATGTCAGCAGCAATGGAATGACTGATGATACCCTTTGTGGAGGCACCAATCTCTAACAAACAGTACACAAGTTCATCCTCTAACTAATTAGAACCTCCTTAACTAGACCCTCAAAACTCAAGGATAGCAACGATGAAGTAGATATTGATAGCCTCTGAGAGGCAACCTTCTCCACCAAAAATAGTATGCCAGTTGCTGCTCCTATCAGGTATAACATTCTGAGCTTGGACTCTCAAATTAAAACGTAAGCATAAATGGAAGGACTCATGTCATGCTCCAAAAAATGGTACACAAGTAAGTGTTCTAGTCATTTACCAGCTCTTTAGCTAGAAACCCTTAATCTTAACATCAGCAACAAGTGAATGTAACTTGATGCCCTTTGAAAGGCAACAGTATTCTCAAAAATGGTACATTAGTTGCTGCTCCTATGAGACACACATCTTGAGATTGCTACTTAATGTCTGAAGCAATGGAATGACTCATGATACCCTTTGTGTAGGCATCAGTCTTTAATACAGGGTACACAAGTTAATTCTCTAATTAAAACCCACTAGCTAGTTGTCTAAATCTCAAGGATAGCAACAATGGAGTGGATTTTGATACCCTTTGAGAGGAAAAAGTATCCACAAAAATGTTACAAAGGTTGCTGCTCCTATCAGATACAATGTCCTAAACTAGGACCCTGAAATCTAAATGTCAGCAGCAATGGAACACAAGTTAATGCTCTTCTTAATTAAAACCCACTAGCTAGTTGTCTAAATCTCAAGGATAGCAACAATGGAGTGGATTTTGATACCCTTTGAGAGGAAAAAGTATCCAAAAAAATGTTACAAATGTTGCTGCTCCTATCAGATACAATGTCCTAAACTAGGACCCTGAAATGTAAATGTTAGCAGCAATGGAATGACTGATGATACCCTTTGTGGAGGCACCAATCTCTAACAAACAGTACACAAGTTCATCCGCTAACTAATTAGAACCTCCTTAACTAGACCCCCAAAACTCAAGGATAGCAACGATGGAGTAGAAATTGATAGCCTCTGAGAGGCAACCTTCTCCACCAAAAATAGTATGCCAGTTGCTGCTCCTATCAGGTACAACATTCTGAGCTTGGACTCTCATATTAAAACGTAAGCATAAATGGAAGGACTCATGTCATGCTCCAAAAAATGGTACACAAGTAAGTGTTCTAGTCATTTACCAGCTCTTTAGCTAGAAACCCTTAATCTTAACATCAGCAACAAGTGAATGAAACTTGATGCCCTTTGAAAGGCAACAGTATTCTCAAAAATGGTACATTAATTGCTGCTCCTATGAGACACACATCTTGAGATTGCTTCTTAATGTCTGAAGCAATGGAATGACTCATGATACCCTTTGTGGAGGCATCAGTCTTTAACATAGGGTACACAAGTTAATGCTCTAATTAAAACCCACTAGCTAGTTGTCTAAATCTCAAGGATAGCAACAATGGAGTGGATTTTGATACCCTTTGAGAGGAAAAAGTATCCACAAAAATGTTACAAAGGTTGCTGCTCCTATCAGATACAACGTCCTAAACTAGGAACCTGAAATCTAAATGTCAGCAGCAATGGAACACAAGTTAATGCTCTACTTAATTAAAACCCACTAGCTAGTTGTCTAAATCTCAAGGATAGCAACAATGGAGTGGATTTTGATACCCTTTGAGAGGAAAAAGTATCCACAAAAATGTTACAAAGGTCGCTGCTCCTATCAGATACAATGTCCTAAACTAGGACCCTGAAATCTAAATGTCAGCAGCAATGGAATGACTGATGATACCCTTTGTGGAGGCACCAATCTCTAACAAACAGTACACAAGTTCATGCTCTAACTAATTGGAACCTCCTTAGCTAGACCCCCAAAACTCAAGGATAGCAACGATGGAGTAGAAATTGATAGCCTCTGAGAGGCAACCTTCTCCACCAAAAATAGTATGCCAGTTGCTGCTCCTATCAGGTACAACATTCTGAGCTTGGACTCTCAAATTAAAACGTAAGCATAAATGGAAGGACTCATGTCATGCTCCAAAAAATGGTACACAAGTAAGTGTTCTAGTCATTTACCAGCTCTTTAGCTAGAAACCCTTAATCTTAACATCAGCAACAAGTGAATGAAACTTGATGCCCTTTGAAAGGCAACAGTATTCTCAAAAATGGTACATTAATTGCTGCTCCTATGAGACACACTCTTGAGATTGCTTCTTAATGTCTGAAGCAATGGAATGACTCATGATACCCTTTGTGGAGGCATCAGTCTTTAACATAGGGTACACAAGTTAATGCTCTAATTAATTAAAACCCACTAGCTAGTTGACTAAATCTCAAGGATAGCAACAATGGAGTGGATTTTAATACCCTTTGAGAGGAAAAAGTATCCACAAAAATGTTACAAAGGTTGCTGCTCCTATCAGATACAATGTCCTAAACTAGGACCCTGAAATCTAAATGTCAGCAGCAATGGAACACAAGTTAATGCTCTACTTAATTAAAACCCACTAATTAGTTGTCTAAATCTCAAGGATAGCAACAATGGAGTGGATTTTGATACCCTTTGAGAGGAAAAAGTATCCACAAAAATGTTACAAAGGTTGCTGCTCCTATCAGATACAATGTCCTAAACTAGGACCCTGAAATCTAAATGTCAGCAGCAATGGAATGACTGATGATACCCTTTGTGGAGGCACCAATCTCTAACAAACAGTACACAAGTTCATGCTCTAAGTAATTAGAACCTCCTTAACTAGACCCCCAAAACTCAAGGATAGCAACGATGGAGTAGAAATTGATAGCCTCTGAGAGGCAACCTTCTCCACCAAAAATAGTATGCCAGTTGCTGCTCCTATCAGGTACAACATTCTGAGCTTGGACTCTCAAATTAAAACGTAAGCATAAATGGAAGGACTCATGTCATGCTCCAAAAAATGGTACACAAGTAAGTGTTCTAGTCATTTACCAGCTCTTTAGCTAGAAACCCTTAATCTTAACGTCAGCAACAACTGAATGAAACTTGATGCCCTTTGAAAGGCAACAGTATTCTCAAAAATGGTACATTAGTTGCTGCTCCTATGAGACACACATCTTGAGATTGCTACTTAATGTCTGAAGCAATGGAATGACTCATGATACCCTTTGTGTAGGCATCAGTCTTTAATACAGGGTACACAAGTTAATTCTCTAATTAAAACCCACTAGCTAGTTGTCTAAATCTCAAGGATAGCAACAATGGAGTGGATTTTGATACCCTTTGAGAGGAAAAAGTATCCAAAAAATGTTACAAATGTTGCTGCTCCTATCAGATACAATGTCCTAAACTAGGACCCTGAAATGTAAATGTTAGCAGCAATGGAATGACTGATGATACCCTTTGTGGAGGCACCAATCTCTAACAAACAGTACACAAGTTCATCCGCTAACTAATTAGAACCTCCTTAACTAGACCCCCAAAACTCAAGGATAGCAACGATGGAGTAGAAATTGATAGCCTCTGAGAGGCAACCTTCTCCACCAAAAATAGTATGCCAGTTGCTGCTCCTATCAGGTACAACATTCTGAGCTTGGACTCTCATATTAAAACGTAAGCATAAATGGAAGGACTCATGTCATGCTCCAAAAAATGGTACACAAGTAAGTGTTCTAGTCATTTACCAGCTCTTTAGCTAGAAACCCTTAATCTTAACATCAGCAACAAGTGAATGAAACTTGATGCCCTTTGAAAGGCAACAGTATTCTCAAAAATGGTACATTAATTGCTGCTCCTATGAGACACACATCTTGAGATTGCTTCTTAATGTCTGAAGCAATGGAATGACTCATGATACCCTTTGTGGAGGCATCAGTCTTTAACATAGGGTACACAAGTTAATGCTCTAATTAATTAAAACCCACTAGCTAGTTGACTAAATCTCAAGGATAGCAACAATGGAGTGGATTTTAATACCCTTTGAGAGGAAAAAGTATCCACAAAAATGTTACAAAGGTTGCTGCTCCTATCAGATACAATGTCCTAAACTAGGACCCTGAAATCTAAATGTCAGCAGCAATGGAACACAAGTTAATGCTCTACTTAATTAAAACCCACTAATTAGTTGTCTAAATCTCAAGGATAGCAACAATGGAGTGGATTTTGATACCCTTTGAGAGGAAAAAGTATCCACAAAAATGTTACAAAGGTTGCTGCTCCTATCAGATACAATGTCCTAAACTAGGACCCTGAAATCTAAATGTCAGCAGCAATGGAATGACTGATGATACCCTTTGTGGAGGCATCAGTCTTTAACAGAGGGTACACAAGTTAATTCTCTAATTAAAACCCACTAGCTAGTTGTCTAAATCTCAAGAATAGCAACAATGGAGTGGATTTTGATACCCTTTGAGAGGAAAAAGTATCCACAAAAATGTTACAAAGGTTGCTGCTCCTATCAGATACAATGTCCTAAACTAGGACCCTGAAATCTAAATGTCAGCAGCAATGGAACACAAGTTAATGCTCTAATTAATTAAAACCCACTATCTAGTTGTCTAAATCTCAAGGATAGCAACAATGGAGTGGATTTTGATACCCTTTGAGAGGAAAAAGTATCCACAAAAATGTTACAGAGGTTGCTGCTCCTATCAGATACAACGTCCTAAACTAGGAACCTGAAATCTAAATGTCAGCAGCAACGGAACACAAGTTAATGCTCTACTTAATTAAAACCCACTAGCTAGTTGTCTAAATCTCAAGGATAGCAACAATGGAGTGGATTTTGATACCCTTTGAGAGGAAAAAGAATCCACAAAAATGTTACAAAGGTTGCTGCTCCTATCAGATACAATGTCCTAAACTAGGACCCTGAAATCTAAATGTCAGCAGCAATGGAACACAAGTTAATGCTCTAATTAATTAAAACCCACTGGCTAGTTGTCTAAATCTCAAGGATAGCAACAATGGAGTGGATTTTGATACCCTTTGAGAGGAAAAAGTATCCACAAAAATGTTACAAAGGTTGCTGCTCCTATCAGATACAATGTCCTAAACTAGGAACCTGAAATCTAAATGTCAGCAGCAATGGAACACAAGTTAATGCTCTACTTAATTAAAACCCACTAGCTAGTTGTCTAAATCTCAAGGATAGCAACAATGGAGTGGATTTTGATACCCTTTGAGAGGAAAAAGTATCCACAAAAATGTTACAAAGGTTGCTGCTCCTATCAGATACAATGTCCTAAACTAGGACCCTGAAATCTAAATGTCAGCAGCAATGGAATGACTGATGATACCCTTTGTGGAGGCACCAATCTCTAACAAACAGTACACAAGTTCATCCTCTAACTAATTAGAACCTCCTTAACTAGACCCCCAAAACTCAAGGATAGCAATGATGAAGTAGATATTGATAGCCTCTGAGAGGCAACCTTCTCCACCAAAAATAGTATGCCAGTTGCTGCTCCTATCAGGTACAACATTCTGAGCTTGGACTCTCAAATTAAAACGTAAGCATAAATGGAAGGACTCATGTTATGCTCCAAAAAATGGTACACAAGTAAGTGTTCTAGTCATTTACCAGCTCTTTAGCTAGAAACCCTTAATCTTAACGTCAGCAACAACTGAATGAAACTTGATGCCCTTTGAAAGGCAACAGTATTCTCAAAAATGGTACATTAGTTGCTGCTCCTATGAGACACACATCTTGAGATTGCTTCTTAATGTCTGAAGCAATGGAATGACTCATGATACCCTTTGTGGAGGCATCAGTCTTTAACAGAGGGTACACAAGTTAATGCTCTAATTAATTAAAACCCACTAGCTAGTTGACTAAATCTCAAGGATAGCAACAATGGAGTGGATTTTGATACCCTTTGAGAGGAAAAAGTATCCACAAAAATGTTACAAAGGTTGCTGCTCCTATCAGATACAATGTCCTAAACTAGGACCCTGAAATCTAAATGTCAGCAGCAATGGAATGACTGATGATACCCTTTGTGGAGGCACCAATCTCTAACAAACAGTACACAAGTTCATGCTCTAAGTAATTAGAACCTCCTTAACTAGACCCCCAAAACTCAAGGATAGCAACGATGGAGTAGAAATTGATAGCCTCTGAGAGGCAACCTTCTCCACCAAAAATAGTATGCCAGTTGCTGCTCCTATCAGGTACAACATTCTGAGCTTGGACTCTCAAATTAAAACGTAAGCATAAATGGAAGGACTCATGTCATGCTCCAAAAAATGGTACACAAGTAAGTGTTCTAGTCATTTACCAGCTCTTTAGCTAGAAACCCTTAATCTTAACGTCAGCAACAACTGAATGAAACTTGATGCCCTTTGAAAGGCAACAGTATTCTCAAAAATGGTACATTAGTTGCTGCTCCTATGAGACACACATCTTGAGATTGCTACTTAATGTCTGAAGCAATGGAATGACTCATGATACCCTTTGTGTAGGCATCAGTCTTTAATACAGGGTACACAAGTTAATTCTCTAATTAAAACCCACTAGCTAGTTGTCTAAATCTCAAGGATAGCAACAATGGAGTGGATTTTGATACCCTTTGAGAGGAAAAAGTATCCAAAAAATGTTACAAATGTTGCTGCTCCTATCAGATACAATGTCCTAAACTAGGACCCTGAAATGTAAATGTTAGCAGCAATGGAATGACTGATGATACCCTTTGTGGAGGCACCAATCTCTAACAAACAGTACACAAGTTCATGCTCTAACTAATTAGAACCTCCTTAACTAGACCCCCAAAACTCAAGGATAGCAACGATGGAGTAGAAATTGATAGCCTCTGAGAGGCAACCTTCTCCACCAAAAATAGTATGCCAGTTGCTGCTCCTATCAGGTACAACATTCTGAGCTTGGACTCTCATATTAAAACGTAAGCATAAATGGAAGGACTCATGTCATGCTCCAAAAAATGGTACACAAGTAAGTGTTTAGTCATTTACCAGCTCTTTAGCTAGAAACCCTTAATCTTAACATCAGCAACAAGTGAATGAAACTTGATGCCCTTTGAAAGGCAATAGTATTCTCAAAAATGGTACATTAGTTGCTGCTCCTATGAGACACACATCTTTAGATTGCTTCTTAATGTCAGAAGCAATGGAATGACTCATGATACCCTTTGTGGAGGCATCAGTCTTTAACATAGGGTACACAAGTTAATTCTCTAATTAAAACCCACTAGCTAGTTGTCTAAATCTCAAGGATAGCAACAATGGAGTGGATTTTGATACCCTTTGAGAGGAAAAAGTATCCACAAAAATGTTACAAAGGTTGCTGCTCCTATCAGATACAATGTCCTAAACTAGGACCCTGAAATCTAAATGTCAGCAGCAATGGAACACAAGTTAATGCTCTAATTAATTAAAACCCACTAGCTAGTTGTCTAAATCTCAAGGATAGCAACAATGGAGTGGATTTTGATACCCTTTGAGAGGAAAAAGTATCCACAAAAATGTTACAAAGGTTGCTGCTCCTATCAGATACAATGTCCTAAACTAGGACCCTGAAATCTAAATGTCAGCAGCAATGGAATGACTGATGATACCCTTTGTGGAGGCACCAATCTCTAACAAACAGTACACAAGTTCATCCTCTAACTAATTAGAACCTCCTTAACTACACCCCCAAAACTCAAGGATAGCAATGATGAAGTAGATATTGATAGCCTCTGAGAGGCAACCTTCTCCACAAAAAATAGTATGCCAGTTGCTGCTCCTATCAGGTACAACATTCTGAGCTTGGACTCTCAAATTAAAACGTAAGCATAAATGGAAGGACTCATGTCATGCTCCAAAAAATGGTACACAAGTAAGTGTTCTAGTCATTTACCAGCTCTTTAGCTAGAAACCCTTAATCTTAACGTCAGCAACAACTGAATGAAACTTGATGCCCTTTGAAAGGCAACAGTATTCTCAAAAATGGTACGTTAGTTGCTGCTCCTATGAGACACACACATCTTGAGATTGCTTCTTAATGTCTGAAGCAATGGAATGACTCATGATACCCTTTGTGTAGGCATCAGTCTTTAACAGAGGGTACACAAGTTAATTCTCTAATTAAAACCCACTAGCTAGTTGTCTAAATCTCAAGGATAGCAACAATGGAGTGGATTTTGATACCCTTTGAGAGGAAAAAGTATCCACAAAAATGTTACTAAGGTTGCTGCTCCTATCAGATACAATGTCCTAAACTAGGACCCTGAAATCTAAATGTCAGCAGCAATGGAACACAAGTTAATGCTCTACTTAATTAAAACCCACTAGCTAGTTGTCTAAATCTCAAGGATAGCAACAATGGAGTGGATTTTGATACCCTTTGAGAGGAAAAAGTATCCACAAAAATGTTACAAAGGTTGCTACTCTATCAGATACAATGTCCTAAACTAGGACCCTGAAATCTAAATGTCAACAGCAATGGAACACAAGTTAATACTCTTCTTAATTAAAACCCACTAGCTAGTTGTCTAAATCTCAAGGATAGCAACAATGGAGTGGATTTTGATACCCTTTGAGAGGAAAAAGTATCCACAAAAATGTTACAAAGGTTGCTGCTCCTATCAGATACAATGTCCTAAACTAGGACCCTGAAATCTAAATGTTAGCAGCAATGGAATGACTGATGATACCCTTTGTGGAGGCACCAATCTCTAACAAACAGTACACAAGTTCATCCGCTAACTAATTAGAACCTCCTTAACTAGACCCCCAAAACTCAAGGATAGCAACGATGAAGTAGATATTGATAGCCTCTGAGAGGCAACCTTCTCCACCAAAAATAGTATGCCAGTTGCTGCTCCTATCAGGTACAACATTCTGAGCTTGGACTCTCAAATTAAAACGTAAGCATAAATGGAAGGACTCATGTCATACTCCAAAAAATGGTACACAAGTAAGTGTTCTAGTCATTTACCAGCTCTTTAGCTAGAAACCCTTAATCTTAACATCAGCAACAACTGAATGAAACTTGATGCCCTTTGAAAGGCAACAGTATTCTCAAAAATGGTACAGTAGTTGCTGCTCCTATGAGAAACACATTTTGAGATTGCTTCTTAATGTCTGAAGCAAAGGAATGACTCATGATACCCTTTGTGGAGGCATCAGTATTTAACATAGGGTAAACAAGTCAATGCTCTAATTAAAACCCACTAGCTAGTTGTCTAAATCTCAAGGATAGCAACAATGGAGTGGATTTTGATACCCTTTGAGAGGAAAAAGTATCCACAAAAATGTTACAAAGGTTGCTGCTCCTTTCAGATACAATGTCCTAAACTACGACCCTGAAATCTAAATGTCAGCAGCAATGGAACACAAGTTAATGCTCTACTTAATTAAAACCCACTAGCTAGTTGTCTAAATCTCAAGGATAGCAACAATGGAGTGGATTTTGATACCCTTTGAGAGGAAAAAGTATCCACAAAAATGTTACAAAGGTTGCTGCTCCTATCAGATACAACGTCCTAAACTAGGAACCTGAAATCTAAATGTCAGCAGCAATGGAACACAAGTTAATGCTCTACTTAATTAAAACCCACTAGCTAGTTGTCTAAATCTCAAGGATAGCAACAATGGAGTGGATTTTGATACCCTTTGAGAGGAAAAAGTATCCACAAAAATGTTACAAAGGTTGCTGCTCCTATCAGATACAATGTCCTAAACTAGGACCCTGAAATCTAAATGTCAGCAGCAATGGAACACAAGTTAATACTCTACTTAATTAAAACCCACTAGCTAGTTGTCTAAATCTCAAGGATAGCAACAATGGAGTGGATTTTGATACCCTTTGAGAGGAAAAAGTATCCACAAAAATGTTACAAAGGTTGCTGCTCCTATCAGATACAATGTCCTAAACTAGGACCCTGAAATCTAAATGTCAGCAGCAATGGAATGACTGATGATACCTTTTGTGGAGGCACCAATCTCTAACAAACAGTACACAAGTTCATCCTCTAACTAATTAGAACCTCCTTAACTAGACCCCCAAAACTCAAGGATAGCAATGATGAAGTAGATATTGATAGCCTCTGAGAGGCAACCTTCTCCACCAAAAATAGTATGCCAGTTGCTGCTCCTATCAGGTACAACATTCTGAGCTTGGACTCTCAAATTAAAACGTAAGCATAAATGGAAGGACTCATGTTATGCTCCAAAAAATGGTACACAAGTAAGTGTTCTAGTCATTTACCAGCTCTTTAGCTAGAAACCCTTAATCTTAACGTCAGCAACAACTGAATGAAACTTGATGCACTTTGAAAGGCAACAGTATTCTCAAAAATGGTACATTTTTGCTGCTCCTATGAGACACACATCTTGAGATTGCTTCTTAATGTCTGAAGCAATGGAATGACTCATGATACCCTTTGTGTAGGCATCAGTCTTTAATAGAGGGTACACAAGTTAATTCTCTAATTAAAACCCACTAGCTAGTTGTCTAAATCTCAAGGATAGCAACAATGGAGTGGATTTTGATACCCTTTGAGAGGAAAAAGTATCCACAAAAATGTTACAAAGGTTGCTGCTCCTATCTGATACAATGTCCTAAACTAGGACCCTGAAATCTAAATGTCAGCAGCAATGGAACACAAGTTAATGCTCTAATTAATTAAAACCCACTGGCTATTTGTCTAAATCTCAAGGATAGCAACAATGGAGTGGATTTTGATACCCTTTGAGAGGAAAAAGTATCCACAAAAATGTTACAAAGGTTGCTGCTCCTATCAGATACAATGTCCTAAACTAGGACCCTGAAATCTAAATGTCAGCAGCAATGGAACATAAGTTAATGCTCTAATTAATTAAAACCCACTAGCTAGTTGTCTAAATCTCAAGGATAGCAACAATGGAGTGGATTTTGATACCCTTTGAGAGGAAAAAGTATCCACAAAAATGTTACAAAGGTTGCTGCTCTTATCAGATACAATGTCCTAAACTAGGACCCTGAAATCTAAATGTCAGCAGCAATGGAACAAGAGTTAATGCTCTACTTAATTAAAACCCACTAGCTAGTTGTCTAAATCTCAAGGATAGCAACAATGGAGTGGATTTTGATATCCTTTGAGAGGAAAAAGTATCCACAAAAATGTTACAAAGGTTGCTGCTCCTATCAGATACAACGTCCTAAACTAGGAACCTGAAATCTAAATGTCAGCAGCAATGGAACACAAGTTAATGCTCTACTTAATTAAAACCCACTAGCTAGTTGTCTAAATCTCAAGGATAGCAACAATGGAGTGGATTTTGATAACCTTTGAGAGGAAAAAGTATCCACAAAAATGTTACAAAGGTTGCTGCTCCTATCAGATACAACGTTCTAAACTAGGACCCTGAAATCTAAATGTCAGCAGCAATGGAATGACTGATGATACCCTTTGTGGAGGCACCAATCTCTAACAAACAGTACACAAGTTCATCCTCTAACTAATTAGAACCTCCTTAACTAGACCCCCAAAACTCAAGGATAGCAACGATGAAGTAGATATTGATAGCCTCTGAGAGGCAACCTTCTCCACCAAAAATAGTATGCCAGTTGCTGCTCCTATCAGGTACAACATTCTGAGCTTGGACTCTCAAATTAAAATGTAAGCATAAATGGAAGGACTCATGTCATGCTCCAAAAAATGGTACACAAGTAAGTGTTCTAGTCATTTACCAGCTCTTTAGCTAGAAACCCTTAATCTTAACATCAGCAACAACTGAATGAAACTTGATGCCCTTTGAAAGGCAACAGTATTCTCAAAAATGGTACATTAGTTGCTGCTCCTATAAGACACACAGCTTGAGATTGCTTCTTAATGTCTGAAGCAATGGAATGACTCATGAAACCCTTTGTGGAGGCATCACTATTTAACATAGGGTACACAAGTTAATGCTCTAATTAAAACCCACTAGCTAGTTGTCTAAATCTCAAGGATAGCAACAATGGAGTGGATTTTGATACCCTTTGAGAGCAAAAAGTATCCACAAAAATGTTACAAAGGTTGCTGCTCCTATCAGATACAATGTCCTAAACTAGGAACCTGAAATCTAAATGTCAGCAGCAATGGAACAAGAGTTAATGCTCTACTTAATTAAAACCCACTAGCTAGTTGTCTAAATCTCAAGGATACCAACAATGGAGTGGATTTTGATACCCTTTGAGAGGAAAAAGTATCCACAAAAATGTTACAAAGGTTGCTGCTCTTATCAGATACAATGTCCTAAACTAGGACCCTGAAATCTAAATGTCAGCAGCAATGGAACAAGAGTTAATGCTCTACTTAATTAAAACCCACTAGCTAGTTGTCTAAATCTCAAGGATAGCAACAATGGAGTGGATTTTGATATCCTTTGAGAGGAAAAAGTATCCACAAAAATGTTACAAAGGTTGCTGCTCCTATCAGATACAACGTCCTAAACTAGGAACCTGAAATCTAAATGTCAGCAGCAATGGAACACAAGTTAATGCTCTACTTAATTAAAACCCACTAGCTAGTTGTCTAAATCTCAAGGATAGCAACAATGGAGTGGATTTTGATAACCTTTGAGAGGAAAAAGTATCCACAAAAATGTTACAAAGGTTGCTGCTCCTATCAGATACAACGTTCTAAACTAGGACCCTGAAATCTAAATGTCAGCAGCAATGGAATGACTGATGATACCCTTTGTGGAGGCACCAATCTCTAACAAACAGTACACAAGTTCATCCTCTAACTAATTAGAACCTCCTTAACTAGACCCCCAAAACTCAAGGATAGCAACGATGAAGTAGATATTGATAGCCTCTGAGAGGCAACCTTCTCCACCAAAAATAGTATGCCAGTTGCTGCTCCTATCAGGTACAACATTCTGAGCTTGGACTCTCAAATTAAAATGTAAGCATAAATGGAAGGACTCATGTCATGCTCCAAAAAATGGTACACAAGTAAGTGTTCTAGTCATTTACCAGCTCTTTAGCTAGAAACCCTTAATCTTAACATCAGCAACAACTGAATGAAACTTGATGCCCTTTGAAAGGCAACAGTATTCTCAAAAATGGTACATTAGTTGCTGCTCCTATAAGACACACAGCTTGAGATTGCTTCTTAATGTCTGAAGCAATGGAATGACTCATGAAACCCTTTGTGGAGGCATCACTATTTAACATAGGGTACACAAGTTAATGCTCTAATTAAAACCCACTAGCTAGTTGTCTAAATCTCAAGGATAGCAACAATGGAGTGGATTTTGATACCCTTTGAGAGGAAAAAGTATCCACAAAAATGTTACAAAGGTTGCTGCTCCTTTCAGATACAATGTCCTAAACTACGACCCTGAAATCTAAATGTCAGCAGCAATGGAACACAAGTTAATGCTCTACTTAATTAAAACCCACTAGCTAGTTGTCTAAATCTCAAGGATAGCAACAATGGAGTGGATTTTGATACCCTTTGAGAGGAAAAAGTATCCACAAAAATGTTACAAAGGTTGCTGCTCCTATCAGATACAACGTCCTAAACTAGGAACCTGAAATCTAAATGTCAGCAGCAATGGAACACAAGTTAATGCTCTACTTAATTAAAACCCACTAGCTAGTTGTCTAAATCTCAAGGATAGCAACAATGGAGTGGATTTTGATACCCTTTGAGAGGAAAAAGTATCCACAAAAATGTTACAAAGGTTGCTGCTCCTATCAGATACAATGTCCTAAACTAGGACCCTGAAATCTAAATGTCAGCAGCAATGGAACACAAGTTAATACTCTACTTAATTAAAACCCACTAGCTAGTTGTCTAAATCTCAAGGATAGCAACAATGGAGTGGATTTTGATACCCTTTGAGAGGAAAAAGTATCCACAAAAATGTTACAAAGGTTGCTGCTCCTATCAGATACAATGTCCTAAACTAGGACCCTGAAATCTAAATGTCAGCAGCAATGGAATGACTGATGATACCTTTTGTGGAGGCACCAATCTCTAACAAACAGTACACAAGTTCATCCTCTAACTAATTAGAACCTCCTTAACTAGACCCCCAAAACTCAAGGATAGCAATGATGAAGTAGATATTGATAGCCTCTGAGAGGCAACCTTCTCCACCAAAAATAGTATGCCAGTTGCTGCTCCTATCAGGTACAACATTCTGAGCTTGGACTCTCAAATTAAAACGTAAGCATAAATGGAAGGACTCATGTTATGCTCCAAAAAATGGTACACAAGTAAGTGTTCTAGTCATTTACCAGCTCTTTAGCTAGAAACCCTTAATCTTAACGTCAGCAACAACTGAATGAAACTTGATGCACTTTGAAAGGCAACAGTATTCTCAAAAATGGTACATTTTTGCTGCTCCTATGAGACACACATCTTGAGATTGCTTCTTAATGTCTGAAGCAATGGAATGACTCATGATACCCTTTGTGTAGGCATCAGTCTTTAATAGAGGGTACACAAGTTAATTCTCTAATTAAAACCCACTAGCTAGTTGTCTAAATCTCAAGGATAGCAACAATGGAGTGGATTTTGATACCCTTTGAGAGGAAAAAGTATCCACAAAAATGTTACAAAGGTTGCTGCTCCTATCTGATACAATGTCCTAAACTAGGACCCTGAAATCTAAATGTCAGCAGCAATGGAACACAAGTTAATGCTCTAATTAATTAAAACCCACTGGCTATTTGTCTAAATCTCAAGGATAGCAACAATGGAGTGGATTTTGATACCCTTTGAGAGGAAAAAGTATCCACAAAAATGTTACAAAGGTTGCTGCTCCTATCAGATACAATGTCCTAAACTAGGACCCTGAAATCTAAATGTCAGCAGCAATGGAACATAAGTTAATGCTCTAATTAATTAAAACCCACTAGCTAGTTGTCTAAATCTCAAGGATAGCAACAATGGAGTGGATTTTGATACCCTTTGAGAGGAAAAAGTATCCACAAAAATGTTACAAAGGTTGCTGCTCTTATCAGATACAATGTCCTAAACTAGGACCCTGAAATCTAAATGTCAGCAGCAATGGAACAAGAGTTAATGCTCTACTTAATTAAAACCCACTAGCTAGTTGTCTAAATCTCAAGGATAGCAACAATGGAGTGGATTTTGATATCCTTTGAGAGGAAAAAGTATCCACAAAAATGTTACAAAGGTTGCTGCTCCTATCAGATACAACGTCCTAAACTAGGAACCTGAAATCTAAATGTCAGCAGCAATGGAACACAAGTTAATGCTCTACTTAATTAAAACCCACTAGCTAGTTGTCTAAATCTCAAGGATAGCAACAATGGAGTGGATTTTGATAACCTTTGAGAGGAAAAAGTATCCACAAAAATGTTACAAAGGTTGCTGCTCCTATCAGATACAACGTTCTAAACTAGGACCCTGAAATCTAAATGTCAGCAGCAATGGAATGACTGATGATACCCTTTGTGGAGGCACCAATCTCTAACAAACAGTACACAAGTTCATCCTCTAACTAATTAGAACCTCCTTAACTAGACCCCCAAAAC
Organism: Spea bombifrons; assembly: GCF_027358695.1. Classification (NCBI taxonomy): domain Eukaryota; kingdom Metazoa; phylum Chordata; class Amphibia; order Anura; family Pelobatidae; genus Spea; species Spea bombifrons. The sequence continues at coordinate 17,468,130 of NC_071094.1, forward strand.
TCAAGGATAGCAACGATGAAGTAGATATTGATAGCCTCTGAGAGGCAACCTTCTCCACCAAAAATAGTATGCCAGTTGCTGCTCCTATCAGGTACAACATTCTGAGCTTGGACTCTCAAATTAAAATGTAAGCATAAATGGAAGGACTCATGTCATGCTCCAAAAAATGGTACACAAGTAAGTGTTCTAGTCATTTACCAGCTCTTTAGCTAGAAACCCTTAATCTTAACATCAGCAACAACTGAATGAAACTTGATGCCCTTTGAAAGGCAACAGTATTCTCAAAAATGGTACATTAGTTGCTGCTCCTATAAGACACACAGCTTGAGATTGCTTCTTAATGTCTGAAGCAATGGAATGACTCATGAAACCCTTTGTGGAGGCATCACTATTTAACATAGGGTACACAAGTTAATGCTCTAATTAAAACCCACTAGCTAGTTGTCTAAATCTCAAGGATAGCAACAATGGAGTGGATTTTGATACCCTTTGAGAGCAAAAAGTATCCACAAAAATGTTACAAAGGTTGCTGCTCCTATCAGATACAATGTCCTAAACTAGGAACCTGAAATCTAAATGTCAGCAGCAATGGAACAAGAGTTAATGCTCTACTTAATTAAAACCCACTAGCTAGTTGTCTAAATCTCAAGGATACCAACAATGGAGTGGATTTTGATACCCTTTGAGAGGAAAAAGTATCCACAAAAATGTTACAAAGGTTGCTGCTCCTATCAGATACAACGTCCTAAACTAGGAACCTGAAATCTAAATGTCAGCAGCAATGGAACACAAGTTAATGCTCTACTTAATTAAAACCCACTAGCTAGTTGTCTAAATCTCAAGGATAGCAACACTGGAGTGGATTTTGATACCCTTTGAGAGGAAAAAGTATCCACAAAAATGTTACAAAGGTTGCTGCTCCTATCAGATACAATGTCCTAAACTAGGACCCTGAAAACTAAATGTCAGCAGCAATGGAATGACTGATGATACCCTTTGTGGAGGCACCAATCTCTAACAAACAGTACACAAGTTCATCCTCTAAGTAATTAGAACCTCCTTAACTAGACCCTCAAAACTCAAGGATAGCAACGATGAAGTAGATATTGATAGCCTCTGAGAGGCAACCTTCTCCACCAAAAATAGTATGCCAGTTGCTGCTCCTATCAGGTACATCATTCTGAGCTTGGACTCTCAAATTAAAACGTAAGCATAAATGGAAGGACTCATGTCATGCTCCAAAAAATGGTACACAAGTAAGTGTTCTAGTCATTTACCAGCTCTTTAGCTAGAAACCCTTAATCTTAACGTCAGCAACAACTGAATGAAACTTGATGCCCTTTGAAAGGCAACAGTATTCTCAAAAATGGTACATTAGTTGCTGCTCCTATGAGACACACATCTTGAGATTGCTTCTTAATGTCTGAAGCAATGGAATGACTCATGATACCCTTTGTGGAGGCATCAGTCTTTAACAGAGGGTACACAAGTTAATTCTCTAATTAAAACCCACTAGCTAGTTGTCTAAATCTCAAGGATAGCAACAATGGAGTGGATTTTGATACCCTTTGAGAGGAAAAAGTATCCACAAAAATGTTACAAAGGTTGCTGCTCCTATCAGATACAATGTCCTAAACTAGGACCCTGAAATCTAAATGTCAGCAGCAATGGAATGACTGATGATACCTTTTGTGGAGGCACCAATCTCTAACAAACAGTACACAAGTTCATCCTCTAACTAATTAGAACCTCCTTAACTAGACCCCCAAAACTCAAGGATAGCAATGATGAAGTAGATATTGATAGCCTCTGAGAGGCAACCTTCTCCACCAAAAATAGTATGCCAGTTGCTGCTCCTATCAGGTACAACATTCTGAGCTTGGACTCTCAAATTAAAACGTAAGCATAAATGGAAGGACTCATGTCATGCTCCAAAAAATGGTGCACAAGTAAGTGTTCTAGTCATTTACCAGCTCTTTAGCTAGAAACCCTTAACCTTAACGTCAGCAACAACTGAATGAAACTTGATGCCCTTTGAAAGGCAACAGTATTCTCAAAAATGGTACATTAGTTGCTGCTCCTATGAGACACACATCTTGAGATTGCTTCTTAATGTCTGAAGCAATGGAATGACTCATGATACCCTTTGTGTAGGCATCAGTCTTTAATAGAGGGTACACAAGTTAATTCTCTAATTAAAACCCACTAGCTAGTTGTCTAAATCTCAAGGATAGCAACAATGGAGTGGATTTTGATACCCTTTGAGAGGAAAAAGTATCCACAAAAATGTTACAAAGGTTGCTGCTCCTATCAGATACAATGTCCTAAACTAGGACCCTGAAATCTAAATGTCAGCAGCAATGGAATGACTGATGATACCCTTAATGGAGGCATCAGTTTCCAAAAACTGGTTCAGATGTTGCTGCTCTAATCATTCAAAACCTATTTAGCTAGAATGCCTAAATCTCAAGGCCAGCAGCAATTGAGTTGATCGGCATACTCTTTGCAGAGGCACTCGTCTTTAATAAATGGCACACGATATGCTGCTTTACTCAGACTAAACCTCCTGAGCTAGAATCCCCAAATTGGAAGATCAGTAATAATAGAAACAATGTTGATAAAGACTTTTGCCTCTGCCAAGGTTAACAAGTGGTACATTACTTAATGATCTAATCAACTATACCCACCTTAGCTAGACCCCAAAATATAAAGGATAGCAACAATGGATTGGATAAATGGTACCTAATTTGCTGATCTACTCATTTAGAACATATTTAGCTAGACTTTCTATCTCTCAAGGTCAGAAACAATAGAGTAGATCATGATACCTTTTGGTAAGGCACAAGTCTCTAATAAATGACACAAGAGTTGATTTACTACTCAGTCTGAACCTCCTGAGCTAAAATCCCCAAATTTGCAGATCAGTAACAATAGATACAATATTAATACCTTTGGCAGAGGCACCAGTCTTCAAAAAATGGTACATGAGTCAATCCTCTAATTAATTAGAACATTGTTAGCTAGACTCCTGAATCTCAAGGTTAGCAAACAATGTTGATACCCTTGTCAGAGGCACCATACTTAAACATATGGTATGTTAGTTAATGCTCTAATCAATTAGACCCTACTTAGCTACACCAATAAATCTCAAGGTCTTTGAGAGGCAATAGTCTTACAAAAAAACAACCAATCAAGAGTTGCTACTCATATCAGATTTATCCTCCTGAAGTAAGACCTTCAAATCGCAAGGTTAGCAGTAATGGAATCAATCATGACACCTTTTGATGAGGCATTTGTCTCTAATAAACGACATACAAGTCCTAATTTATCAATTAGAACCTAATTTGCTACAGCTATCAAATCTCAATGTTGGAAGCAATGGAAAAAACGTATGATACCCTTTGTGGAGGCACCAATCTCTAACAAACAGTACACAAGTTAATGCTCTAATTAATTAGAACCTCCTTAACTAGACCCCCAAACCTCAAGCATAGCAACAATGTAGTGGAATGTTACATGAGTCGCTGGGCTAATCCATCAGAAGCTCTTTAGAAACCCCAAATTATGAAGAACAGAATGGATGTTTATACCCAGCATATGGCACCGGAGTAGTAGTACTATACAACTAAAACCTCTCTAACTACAACCCCCAAATCTAAAGGTCAGATTTTAAGTAGTAAACCTTCAAGCTCTCACCCATATCCAATGATTTCTGTGCTGTGAAGACGAGTATCAGCTCCAAGGGTGTAGGTGTGAAGATCTGTCAGAGACTGTAGCAGCAGTTACTGGTGGTGACTTCTGTGACATTCTTGCTCCAGTCGCAAAGTATAGCATGTTGAACATATTATTAATCTGATAATTACAAAAACAAATAGTTATTTAGATATTTGTTAACAAGCACATTATTTCTATTGTCTATTAGGGTGGAGAAGGTTTTTGGTCAATTTTGTAGTTGCATTAGTCTCCAAGAAATGGTACACTAATTGCTGCTCTAATCAATTAGGACCTCCTTTGCTAGAACACCCAAAGCTCATGGTCAGCAGAAATTAAAATGATCTTGGAACCCTTTGCAGAGTCACCAGTCTCCAGCAAATGGTACACGAGATGTGGTTCTAATCATGTGGACCCTCCTTAGCTAGAACCCCCAATTTTCAAGGTCAGCAACAATGGAATAGATCTAGATACAATTCCCATTCTATAGCAAATGTTACATGAGTCGCTTGGCTAATCCATCAAAAGCTCTTCAGAAGTCCAAAATTATGAAGAAGAGAATGGATCTTCATACCCTTTGTTGAGACACGAGGCTTCAGCAAATGGCACAGGAGTAGTAGTACTATACAACTAAAACCTCTCTAACTACAACCCCCAAATCTAAAAGTCAGATTTTAAGTAGTAAACCTCCAAGATCTCACCCATATCCAAGGATTTCTGTGCTGGGATGACGAGTATCAGCTCCAAGGGTGTAGGTGTGAAGATCTGTCAGAGACTCAGATGTGACTGAGCACAAACAGAATGTTGCAGCAGTTACTAGGGGTGACTAGTGTGACCTCACAACGTGATCTCTCTTTGACTTTCTTGCTCCAGTCGCAAAGTATAACATGTTGAACATTTTATTGATCTTATAATTACAAAAACAAAAAGTTATTTAGATATTTTTTAACAATCACATTATTTCTATTGTCTATTAGGGTGCAGTCCCTAACTACTGTATTTTTCTTTCTATCTTACATATTTCTGATATCTATCAAACTAAATCCTTTTATACATTCAATAAAAATGTAAATTTTGTGAACTGTATCCACTATTCCCTCTTGTGGATTTAGAGCGCAACAAAATAAAGCCTATCAAAACTTCTTAGAATTTGGTACTGTTCCTTTATCACCCCTACATAAAAGGTGGAGGGCTGTTTGGGGGTCTCTGGTGGTCAAGGATGGTCAATCATTCAGGAGAGGTGCTAAAAGCTCATGGTTCACCCTAACCCAGGGCAAGCGGACCTAGTCACGTCTCGAAGTCACTAAAACAACTGTCTGCTTTTTACTTACAGCAAATAAAATAATTGTATATAATGTTTTACTTGAGAGAACTCACAGACGTTTTCCTTCAAGCTGCCAATCAGTTGCAAGAAACGAATCCCATTGAAATCAATAGGAGCTCTTTCTGCGCATGGAGGGGTTTATGAAAGCTGGAGCTGGATAGGGAGATGCGTTTGGCCGAACACACCTCTTGCACTGAAAATAGCTGCTGGGCAGGGAAAGGGCAGATACATATGGGGTGATTCTGCTAATTAACCTCCATGCATCTTAAAAGGGGAAACTATGACAAGTTAAGGGCACCCCGCAGCTTTCATACGCATAAATGTGTATGCGATGGCTGGAGTGTTTAAACATGCATGCAACAGGCATAAGCTTGAATATGAAAGAATTTCAAGGACCAAATCAGATAGTTTACTGAGTGGGCAGTAGATAAATGGAACAGCCTCCCATCAGAAGTGGCATATATTAATACATTGAGGGGATTTAAGCATGCATGGGTCAGACATAAAGGTCATGATTCTAAGAGAAGACCAACGACTGATTAAGTATTAAATTCTGAGTCTCTACATCAGGAATAATGTACAGGCTAGATGGGCTGAAAAGCGTTGATTTTCAAAAACCGAAAAATCCGTTAAGAATAATCTGGCATTTACATATATATATATATACATATATGCACCATGCCGTCACTAGCACTATCTTACCTTCATGGAGGTCTGTGGACCTCCATCACCACCTACCCCGGCGATCTGACCCTCACACTGAAGGGCATCACCGGGGCCACCCGATCTGCCCGGTGACGTCTCTCGCAATGACGCGATGACGTCACCGCGCAACTTTATTAACAACTGACAATTGTCAGTTAAAGAGGTATGGGGGCATGCTGCTGTATCTCAGGCATCTAAGCAGCTACATACCCCCAACATATACCGTTGGAAAGGTAATCGATTCACCTTTCCAACGGTATATAGATTGTAAAAAAAGAATAAAAAATATTAAGTTAAAAAAAATAAAAATGTAAAAAAAATGATTTGGGGGGTCTCTAAAGGCAGATAAAAAAGATCAAAATTGCCTAGTGAACCCCAAAATAAATTATTTAAACATAAAGTAGTTTAACTTTCAAAAAAAAAAAAAAAAGTTTAAGTATTCTAGCTAAATGATCACTGTGATAGCCAATGCTACCACAGCGATCATATAGCTTTAAAAAGTCACATTCCCTTTTTAAAAATGGCCGATACTAATTTTTAATCCTATGATCCCTTTGATCATGGGGTTAAATTTAGCCAACGGTAGAGGGAGGCAATTTTTGAAATCCTGATGAACTGCAATTATTATTAAAATCAGCCATTTAGCCTGTGCGGTACGTGAGTAACCATATCATCCCTGGAGCGCCTTGCATTTTTACTGCAAACCTTATTTTTGCTGTAAAAGTGATTTTTTTTTCTCCCTTTACCATAATTTCTTTGGGATTGTAAGGGGAAAGAATGGTGTGTGCTTCTGTGAGTAAATGTATGGAAAGAATGGCGTGTGCTTCTGTGAGTGAATGGAGATATGAAAGGCGTGTGAATGGTCAGTAATTAGGGTTGAAGCCTTGACATGGCATTACTGCTCACGTTAGAAGTTAAATTATGGCACAAAAAGTACATATTTGCAAAAACTACACCCCTTGGCGCATCAAATGAGGGGCTGCATGTGTTTCTAGTACAAACCTGGAGTTCGCAAGACACAAATGAACATTATGGTTAGAAAAAACATATTTTCAAGCCAAAGCAACATATTCCATCATTATTTGTGCACTCAACTTTTGTCCTAGAAATACATGTAGCCCCTCATTTGAAGCTCCAAGGGGTGTAGTTTCTTAAAATGGATGAATTGTCTGAATGAGGGAGAGCATGAGTTAATATGTGGATGATTTGTCTGAATGAGGGAGAGCATGAGTTAATGTGATTGTGTGTATCATAGATGTATAATTGTGGAAGGGCAAAGATGGCATTAGCAGGATGTTTGAGCCTTGGGGACCAAGATGGCACAGACAGGGTGTATATGGGACAAAGATGGCAAATCGTATGTGTGTTATCTGGGTGCTGGCCAGGCTCTATGTGGGCAGTGTGGTTGGGGTGTGCAACCTGTGATCTATCCCTGTAATTTAGGGGGTTTTAAATATACCTTTAATGCCGTGTTTTTATGTGAATTCCAATTGATCTATACCTGCAAAGCTGGGTTTCTGTGTTATTCTGTAGATCCATCTCTGCTATGCTATGTTTCCATACATTATTTATGTATACCTGCAAATACAGGGTTTGTATGTCTTGTTCAGTTGATTAATACCTGCAATGCTTTTTCCATGTATTGATTTGATCTATACCTGCAATGCTACATTTCATATATTATTATTGTATACCTGCAAATACAGGATTTGTATGTCTGATTCTGTTTATTTGATATATACCTTCAGTGCTGAGATCACAAGTGTATTTCAATTGATCTATACATGCAAAGCTGGGTTTGTGTGTTAATGTGTTAATCTATACCTGCTATCGGCAGCAGGGTCTACTATTTATATATATATTTATATATATATCGGCAGCAGGGACTAATATTAGGCCCTGAAATCATTTAGTGGAAAAGTTAAGGTATTGTGTTGTTTAAAGGATTTCAAGGATTAGTCGTACTAAATGGTGGCTTCAGGCTTCCCATGTTGAATGATCAAGTATTGTATTGTCCAATAACAAAATTATCATTCCATAGCACATAACTTTTGGCAATATATATATATATATATATGCTTGTGTGTGTGTGTTTTTTCAGTGGTATGATTTAATGGTGGAAATGCCCCCCCAGTTTGACTGTGGTATCTTGTGTGCCCCCCTTATATATTGTTTCTAGAGTCGCCACTGGTTCCAGGGTATGTTAGTGTTTGTGGGTACCGTATATTCCGGCGTATAAGACGACTGGGCGTATAAGACGACCCCCAACTTTTACAGTTCAAATATAGAGTTTGGACTATACTCGCCGTATAAGACTACCCCTCTACCCAGCATACAACGACCAGCCAATCACGGCAAGCAATGTACCTTACCGGTGATTTGCTGGTTGATTTGCTGACATATATATACATGCACTGCCCTTACACACACACACACATATATAATATATATATATGTATATGTATATATCTACACATATGCCTGTCCATACATTTATACACTGCCCTCACCACACACCCCTGCCTTTACACACACATGTATATGTATATATATATATATATACACACACACACACACACACACGTGTGTGTGTGTGTGTGTATCTATATATATATATATATATATATATATATATATATATATATATATACACACACCAGCTTACAAATACACTGACCATATCACACCAACATCCATACACTGCACTCACACCCCTTTCTCCCCATCTCTTACCTTATCTTCTGTCTTCTTTCTTCCATCCAGTTGTGGGAGCGCGAGGTCTGGCACTTCAGACCTCAGCTTCCCTGCTCCCTCATCACTACGCGCCGGCAATTGATGCCGAGCGCCGGGACATGACGTCATCCCTGCGCTCTGCATCAATAGCCGGCACGTAGTGATTAGAGAGCAGGGAAGCCGAGGTCTGAAGTGCCAGACCTCGAGCTCCCTAATGTCGGGCTAGTTAGAGGGAGGTCGTGATCTCCCCAACCAGCCCTGCCGATCAGGGCTAGTTGGGGAGATCACGATCTTGCACCTACCTCGGCGCGGCCCTGAAGACCGGCCCAGTGGAGGCGGCTTCTTCACTCGCCCCTCCCCTAGAGATTGGTGGCTTTGTGGGAACCTCCGGCTTGGTAAGTACCCGGTGGATGCATTTTTTTAGGGGTTTCTAAGTTAGTACCCGGCGTATAAGACGACCCCCCACTTTTAAGAAGATTTTCTGGGGTTAAAACGTCGTCTTATACGCCGGTATATACGGTATGTTGGCATGTGTGTGGATATTTTAGCATGTGCTTGTGTCTGGATATCTGTGTTAATGTAGCTGTCCCTTCTGCGATCAGTGCATGGATCTACCATGCTCTTTAGCATTTAAGAACTCAAGCCTTTACAGACAACGTAAGATGAGCACCTTTCTTACCTGTATCTACCTGCATCTCTCCTCAGCGAGGATGTCATCTAAGGTCTCTTGCCTCACCATTTAAGTGACTTGGTGTTTCTGAGTGTCCTACGGTATACTGAGCACTATTGCAAGGAACCACGCTGCTCGAAATCCACCTGTAAGACTCTGGATCTGCCAATTGTTACATGTGCCATCGCTAACAGGCACTCACCAGGGATTTTTTTTGCATTTAAAACTCAAGCCTTTACAAAGTAAGACAACCACCCTCCTTACAGGGTTCTAACTGCACCTGTCCACCTGTCCGTGTCTCTTCAGGCTATGAGTGATAATTTCATGTAAGGTCTCAGGCCTCACCCTTCAAGTGACTTGTTGTCTCTAACTATCCTTGGTCTTAAGGGTGTATAGTATTGATCGCTATTATCAGGAACCAAAACAGGTCTGAATCCACCTGTCTTGAAATTTACTGGCTATCAGGTTCCTTCAATGTTTGTCCTCCAAATGTTACACTATACAAATTTGTGTCTAGATGTTTGTGGCTTGGTCTGTGTTAGTGTAACATCCCTTTGCGCAATCAGTCTCTGGATCTGCCAATTGTCACGTCAGCCATCGCCGACAGGCACTCGCCCATGGAATCTTTTTTGCATTTAAAAACTCAAGCCTTTACAGACAAAGTAAGACAAGCACCCTTCTCTAACTGCGCCTGTCCACCTGTCCGTGTCTCTTTAGGCTATGAGTGATAATTTCATGTAAGGTCTTACCCTTCAGGTGATTCTTTGTCTCTGACTATCCTGCGGTCTTAAGGGTGTATAGTATTGAGCGCTATTATCAGGAACCAAAACAGGTCTAAATCTACCTGTCTTGAAATTTACTGCCTATCAGGTTCCATCAACGCTGGTCCTCCAAATGTTACACTATACAAATTTTTGTCTAGGTGTTTGTACTTGGTCTGTGTTAGTGTCTGTGTGTGTTAGTGTAACATCCCTTTGCGCAATCAGTCTCTGGATCTGCCAATTGCCATGTCAGCCATCGCTAACGGGCACTCACCAGGGAATCTTTTTTGCATTTAAATCTCAAGCCTTTACAGACAAAGTAAGACAAGCACCCTCTTTACAGGGTTCTAACTGCTCCTGTCTACTTGTCCGTGTCTCTTCAGGCTATGAGTGATAATTTCATGTAAGGTCTCTGGCCTTACCCTTCAGGTGATTCTTTGTCTCTGACTATCCTGCGGGCTTAAGGGTGTATAGTATTGAGCGCTATTATCAGGAACCACAACAGGTCTAAATCCACCTGTCTTGAAATTTACTGCCTATCAGGTTCCTTCAATGTTTGTCCTCCAAATGTTACACTATAGAAATTTTTGTCCAAGTGTTTGTGGCTTGGTCTGTGTTAGTGTGACATCCCTTTCCGCAATCAGTCTCTGGATCTGCCAATTGTCACATCAGCCATCGCCGACAGGCACTCACCCATGGAATCTTTTTTGCATTTAAAAACTCAAGCCTTTACAGACAAAGTAAGACAAGCACCCTCCTTACAGGGTTCTAACTGCACCTGTCCACCTGTTCGTGTCTCTTCAGGCTATGAGTGATAATTTCATGTAAGGTCTCTGGCCTTACCCTTCAGGTGATTCTTTGTCTGACTATCCTGCGGTCCTAAGGGTCTATGGGTCTATAGTACTGATTGCTATTACCAGGAACCATGACAGGTCCAAATCCACCTGTCTTGAAATTTACTGGCTATCAGGTTTCTTCAACGCTGGCCCTCCAAATGTTACACTATATGAATTTTTGTCTAGGTGTTTGTGCTTGGTCTGTGTTAGTGTGAGTGTCTGTGTGTTAGTGTAACATCCCTTTCCGCAATCAGTCTCTGAATCTGCCTATTGCCACGTCAGCCATCGCTAACGGGCACTCAACAGGGAATTTTTGCATTTAAAACTCAAGCCTTTACAGACAAAGTAAGACAAGCACCCTCCTTACAGGGTTCTAACTGCACCTGTCCACCTGTCTGTGTCTCTTCAGGCTATGAGTGATAATTTCATGTAAGGTCTCTGTCCTTACCCTTCAGGTGATTCTTTGTCTCTGACTATCCTGCGGTCCTAAGGGTCTATAGTACTGATTGCTATTACCAGGAACCAAAACAGGTCTAAATCCACCTGTCTTGAAACTTTCTCTCTATCAGGTTGCTGCAATGCTGGTCCTGCAAGTGTTACACTATACGTGTTTGTGTCTAGGTGTTTGTGTTAGTATCTTGGTATATGTTAGTGTGAGTGTCTGTGTGTGTTAGTGTAACTGTCACCTCCGTGATAAGTCTCTGGATCTGCCAATTGTTACATCTGCCATCGCTAACAGGCACTCACCAGGGAATCTTTTTTGCATTTAAAAACTCAAGCCTTTACAGACAAAGTAAGACAAGCACCCTTCTCTAACTGCACCTGTCCACCTGTCTGTGTCTCTTCAGGCTATGAGTAATAATTTCATGTAAGGTCTCTGGCCTTACCCTTCAGGTGATTCTTTGTATCTGTCTATCCTGCGGTCCTAAGGGTCTATAGTACTGAGCGCTATTATCAGGAACCACGACAGTTCGAAATCCAACTGTCTGGAAACTTTCTCTCTATCGGGTTCCTGCAATGCTGGTCCTCCAAGTGTTACACAATACGTTTCTGTCTATATGTTTGTTATAGTGGCTTGTTCTTTGTTAACTGCCCCTTCCGTGATCAGTCATTTAATCGCTTTATATGTCAAAACTGCTCTAGGCAAAAACATATTACGTTTATAATTGTAAAGTTGCAAAATCTTTCCTTTGTATAGACCCTTCTATGTGCATGTGCAGAAAACACTAGTTTTAATTGGAAGTGCTTTCTTGCCATTGACCGGCAAAATGTTACACCATGGAGAAGATGGTCTGCTGCAGCTCCTTACCTAAACTTAAATCAATACCTAAAAGAATTTTTTTTGCATACAATTCCAATAATTTTCACACATTTTTCAAACTCTATACATATTTTTGCTAGGTTGTATAAACACGTATCCAAACATTAATCAAAAGCCTTCAATTAATACTTATCAAAACTCTCTTATTACCTAAAATGAAAAGCATTTTTAGCTCTTTCTGAGAAGAAAACTAAAAATGAATGAGAAAGCTGATTAATGTGGATAAAAAGGCCACATGTTTTTTACAATGTTTTAAGTAAAAATCAGAGACAATAAGTGGATTTTTGTCCACATTAGGCTAGATTTCCACTTGTTTTTTTTTTTGCTAAAAACGCCCATAAAAACGCCAATAGCGCCACCTGGCGTTTTTTTAGTGAAAAAACGGCTGCAGCCAGATGTTAGCTGTTCTTCAATAGGAAATCGCAAAATGGCATTTCCACTTGGCGTTTTTCTGTTTGGCGTTTTTTCAGTCCTCTTTGGCGTTTTTCTGCTTTTTTGGGCTCTGTGGCAGTTTTTCAAAATCGCAGCATGTTCACACTCTGGCGTTTTTTGCAAGGAAATCATGGCGTTTTTCTCCAATAGAAGTCTATGGGAGAGAAAAAACGCCATGAAAAAGCCATGTGGGTTTATTGTCTTGGCGTTTTTTATGGCGTTTTTTCCACAGTTACAATGCAGAGGATGGACCCAGTATCTGTGTGTCCTACGAGAAATAGGCTGAAAACAAACAGTTTCACACAAAACAAAGTCCTGGACTGGTTCATATTGAATTTTACACCATTTGGAACAAACATGCCATTACAAACATACCCGACGCATCAACTGGATCCTGCGTGCCAAAAGCAACAGCAAACAATTTGCACCATCATTTGGGGCCAATCTTCCCAGAGGAGCAGACATTCGAAATAAAGCATGCCTTACAAACCACAGAAAAGAGACAAAAGGGTCTACCAAGTAAATGACATCAGGAGAGGGCAGATACTTGCCATTTATCCTAATCCCTTTTAGCTGGGTGAAACTTCTAACTTGTAAAGGCTGGAAAAACTGCCTAAGGTCAAAAAAAGCAATTTCCACAGAAAGGCTAAAACGCCAGAAAAAACTCCAGAAAAAAACGCCAAAACACAGGTAAATGCAGTTGCAGTTTTCTTGGCAGTTTTCCTGGCGTTTTTCATCAAGAAAAAAACGCCGGACAAAAACCCAAGTGGAAACCTAGCCTTAACCAGCTTTTTATGGAATTTGGCATCCTACACAGCAAAATAAAAAATAAAATTTGCTCAGTTCAATCATTTAAATGTAGCTTAACACTAAAATATAATAAATTTCATTCAAATATAACTTGTCCCCGTGGGCTTCCCAATGCAGGCCACCAACTACCAGGATAACACAATCTTTCCACTTACTTTCAAATATATCTAATATTATATAAACAAATTCCATTGGTCATGAAAGAGTTAAGCAAAATCAGACATTTTAAATATAAGATATTTTTGCGCCCTAATGGAAGACTAGAACTTAAATAAGAAACTTTCAGCAAATTTTATCTAAAGTTTTGAATTTGGTCATATTGTCAATACCAAAAATAAAGAAATTAAGCTTTTGGGATTGGAGCTTGGCTAGAATGGAAAATTATGAGCAAATTGTCTTAATTTGGCACAAATTCTGACAAATTAAAAATTATTTATCATTTTCCACATTAAATGTGTTAAAAAAGTCAATGATATATACATACATATAACAGAAACATGAAAATAGAGAGGGTGAAAAAAAGCAATAAAAACAGTAAGTAGGGAAAGCAGAATGTAAATACAGTTTGAAATAAATAATAGAGAATAGAAAGATATATCCAAATATGTGAGACTTCCTACCAGACATTCACCAGTCAAGAAATGCATCCAGTCAAGACGGCTCCATAAAATGAATCAATCATGTATACTTTCCATTGAGCGTATGTGTCATATATATAGATAGATAGATAGATAGATAGATAGATAGATAGATAGATAGATAGATAGATAGATAATAGTATTGTAAGTTTCCATGCTGATGTGTGTGTATGTCTGCTGCTGATTTGGGTGTGTAACTGTTTGTTATTTTCCGGTGATGTGTGAGAGAAAGATTACTGTTAGCTCACTGATGTTGAGAGTCTGCATTATGACTTCACTGCCTAGCATCACAACTCTAGCAGGGAGGGGAAGCTAATGTAGAAAAAGGGCTATATTTTGTATACATTGTTAAATGTATTTATGGACATATTAAGCCTTTTCTGTACATTATTCAGGTTTTTATGTATTTTGGAGACCCACTATCTCTATAATTTAAATGTAGCTTAGCACTAAAATCACATATATTGCAATCAAATATAAATTATCTCCTGAGTTTCCGCAACGCAAGTCACCAACTTGGCCAGGACTTTTAGTGAAACACAAAGCTTTTCCCTTCAATCATTCTCCATATAATAAAAAATAAAAAATAAATTGTTGCATGAAACAGATCCTTCAGCATTTTTCACAATAAATGTGTTAAAAAGTCAATGATATATAAATAAAATTGAAACATAAAAATACAAAGCAAGGGGAAAAAGGGGAGGCAGAAAAAGCATTACATTGCAATACAGTTAACAATAAACTATAGAGAATAGAAAGATTATCTCCACAAAGGTGAGACTTCCTACCAGACTTTCACCAAACAGTCAAGAAATGCATCCAATCGAGATGGCTCCATAAAATTAAACAATCGTGTATACTTTGTTTGGAGTGTATGTGTGTATATCTGTGTGTGTATGTATATATATATATATATATATATATATATATATATATATATGTGTGTGTGTGTGTATGTTGCTGGTTTGCATGTATGTATTTTGCTGATATGCGTGTGTTCGCTGCTGTTTGTTAAATGATGTGTGAGCAGAGGGGTATCTACTGAAAATAGCGCCTATGGCAAGCACTGAAATTGCACCCCTGTCCAAATATCTAAAACCCATTTACTAGCCCCTGCTGCCCATATATATATATATATATATATATATATATATATATATATATATATATATATATATTAGTCCCTGCTGCCGATAGTGGGTATAGATCAACACACAAACCCAGATCAATTGAAATTCACTTGTGATCTCAGCACTGAAGGTATATATCAAATAAACAGAATCAGACATACAAGTCCTGTATTTGCAGGTATACAATAATAATATATGAAACGTAGCATCGCAGGTATAGATCAACTGAATAAGACATATTAACCCTGTATTTGCAAGTACACAAAAATAATGTATGGAAACATAGCATAGCAGATATGGATCTACAGAATAACACAAAAACCCATCTTTGCAGGTAAAGATCAATTGGAATTCACATAAAAACAGGGCATTAAAGGTATATTTAAAACCCCCTAAATTACAGGCATAGATCACAGGTTGCACACCCCAAAGCCAGCCCTGGCGTCCACACTGCCCACATAGAACCCGACTAGCACCCAGATAACACACATACACATGTGAGTTCTGCTTGGCTTTTTGCAGTTGCATTTAGCTTGGACACACAAGCGAATCCTGAGCTGGGGCGAATCTCCTAAGTGACATCTCTAAGTGAGGAGTTACAAGCAAAGAAGGAGAGTATATTCATTACTATTGCAAGGGGAGCACGGTGTTTGTTTGTGGAGTGTTCAGTGTAAAGTTTTGTTGAAAAAAGAAAAACAAAAAAAAGGGGTTAAGGGCTATTTCAGGTGTGTTGCTAATTAAGTAACCTTCTCTGTGAGTTCTGCTTGGCTTTTTGCAGTTGCATTTAGCTTGGACACACAAGCGAATCCTGAGCTGGGGCGAATCTCCTAAGTGACATCTCTAAGTGAGGAGTTACAAGCAAAGAAGGAGTTAAAAAGCAAAAAGGAGGGGAAAGTATACATCCTTGTTATTCCATATATATTTATATATATTTTGCACCTTACTGTCTGTTTTTGCCAGTTATTTGAGCTATCCCCATTGCCAAGATGTCCTCCATTTTTGACAATGCGGTCAGGTGTACATCTTGCTCAATGTATGCAATCCTTGATCAGCGCTTCGAGGGTGCATATTGCTGTGCGAGATGTGTGCAGGTTGCTCATTTGGAAGCACAAATCCTGAGTCTAGAGGAGCAACTGGCAACACTGAGATCTATTGACAACTTGGAGAGGAGTCTGCTGCTCACTGAGCAAGCTCTCTCGCGGGTAGAGGTGGGGGAGGATAGCGGGATGGAGGTACAGGACAGTCAGGCAGCTAGCAGGTTTACAGTTAGAAGGCGGGGTAGGGGGAAAAGCGCCAGGGAGGCTAGTCCTGATCTAGCACACCCCAACAAGTTTGCCCGGTTGGCAGATGAGGGGGATGTTAGTTCAGAGTTAGCAGTACTGCAGCAAGTCACTGCCTCTGACCTCCAGAGCGGTGTCTGCTCCAGTAAGGAGGGAAGGACGAGCACAGGGCAGGCCAGACAGGTGCTGGTAGTAGGGGACTCTATTATTAGGGGGACAGACAGGGCAATCTGTCACAAAGACCGGGATCGCCGAACAGTGTGTTGTCTGCCTGGCGCTCGAGTTCGGCACATCGCGGATCGGGTTGACAGATTACTGGGAGGGGCTGGAGAAGACCCAGCTGTCATGGTGCACATTGGCACCAATGACAAAGTAAGAGGTAGGCGGAGTGTCCTTAAAAATGATTTCAGGGACTTAGGTAGCAAGCTCAAGGCAAGGACCTCCAAGGTAGTATTTTCTGAAATATTACCTGTACCACGTGCCACACCAGAGAGGCAGCGGGAGATTAGGGAGCTAAACAAGTGGCTCAGAAGCTGGTGTAGGAAGGAGGGGTTTGGGTTCATGGAGAACTGGGCCGACTTCTCTGTCGGATACAGGCTCTACGGTAGGGACGGGCTGCACCTCAATGGGGAGGGTGCAGCTGTACTCGGGGAGAAGATGGCCAGAAGGGTGGAGGAGTGTTTAAACTAGGGAAAGGGGGGGAGGAAAACTACAATATAGAAGGGGAAGATAGTATAGATAGAGAGCTGGGGCATATAAATGTACCTGGGGGTGGAGCGGAGGGAGGGGTTAGAATAGTTAATAGGGATAGGCTTGATAGGAGAAAAAACCATACACCTCTAAATTGTATGCTTACTAATGCCAGAAGTCTGACCAATAAAACTGGCGAACTGGAGTTAATAATGTCTGCAGAAAATTATGACATAGTGGGTATAACAGAGACATGGTTGGATGATAGCTATGACTGGGCGGTTAACATACAGGGTTATAGTCTATTCAGGAAGGATCGAAAAAAACGAAAAGGGGGAGGAGTTTGCCTTTATGTAAAGTCCAGCCTAAAGGCCACACTGCGGGAGAATATATGTGAGGGAAATGATGATGTGGAGTCATTATGGGTAGAAATATATGGAAAGAAAAATAATAAAATACTGATCGGGGTTTGCTATAAGCCACCAAATATAATTGAAGCAGCAGAAGATCAATTATTAAAGCAAATAAACAAGGCAGCAAATCACAATGAGGTGGTTATTATGGGGGACTTTAACTATCCCGACATAAACTGGGAAACCGAGACCTGTGAATCTCATAAAGGAAACCGCTTTCTGACTATAAGTAAAGATAATTATCTGTCCCAAATGGTACAGGACCCAACCAGAGGGGGCGCTCTACTGGACTTAATATTAACCAACAGACCTGACAGAGTAACTAATGTGCAGGTCAGAGGGCACCTAGGAAATAGTGATCACAATATAATACATTATAACTTGTCGTTCAATAAGGGAACTCTTAGAGGAGCCACAAGAACTATGAACTTTAGGAAGGCAAAGTTTGATCAACTAAGAGAAGCCCTTAACACTGTAAATTGGGAAAATGTCCTCAAAAACAAAAGCACAGATACTAAATGGGAGATTTTTCAAAATATCTTAAATTCTCACTGTGAAAAGTACATACCGTATGGGAATAAAAGTGTCAGGAGCAAGAGAAAACCAATGTGGATAAATAAAAATGTAAAGGTGGCAATAAATGGCAAAAAAAAGGCATTTAAGCTACTAAAACAGGAAGGCAGTGAGGAAGCACTAAGAAGCTATCGGGAAAAAAATAAAATATGTAAAAATCAGATAAAAGCAGCAAAAGTGGCGACAGAAAGACTCATTGCCAAAGAGAGTAAAACAAACCCCAAAATGTTCTTTAACTATATAAATAGTAAAAAGGTTAAAAATGAAAGCGTCGGCCCCTTAAAAAGTAATGAGGGAGACGTTATAGACGGGGATCAGGAAAAAGCGAATCTATTAAATATATTCTTCTCTGCTGTATTCACAGAGGAAAATGAAATGCCAGGTAATATACAGCAGGATGAGATAAATGCCCCAGTACATGTCGCCTGTCTAACCCAGGAAGAAGTGCAGTGCCGCCTAAAAAAAATCAAAATAGACAAATCACCAGGTCCAGATGGCATTCACCCCCGCGTTCTAAGGGAGTTAAGTAATGTAATAGACAGACCCCTATTTCTAATATTCAAGGACTCTATAGTGACCGGGTCTGTTCCCCAGGACTGGCGCATTGCAAATGTTGTGCCAATATTCAAAAAGGGGACAAAAAGTGACCCGGGGAATTATAGGCCTGTTAGTTTAACTTCTGTTGTATGTAAACTGTTTGAGGGTTTCCTAAGAGATGCTATTTTGGAGTATCTCAATGAAAATAAATGTATGACTCCATATCAGCATGGGTTTACAAGGGATCGGTCCTGTCAAACTAACCTGATCAGCTTTTATGAGGAGGTGAGCTCAAGACTGGATCGGGGTGAATCGCTGGATGTCGTATATCTTGATTTTTCCAAAGCATTTGATACGGTGCCACATAAAAGGCTGGTACATAAAATGAGAATGCTTGGGCTGGGGGAGAATGTGTGTATGTGGGTAAGTAACTGGCTCAGTGATAGGAAACAGAGGGTGGTTATTAATGGTACATACTCTGAGTGGGTGACTGTTACTAGTGGGGTACCACAGGGGTCAGTTTTGGGTCCTATTCTTTTTAATATATTTATTAATGACCTTGTAGAGGGATTGTATAGTAAAGTATCAATCTTTGCAGACGATACTAAGCTCTGTAGCGTGATTAACACAATAGAGGACAGTGCACGATTACAAATGGATCTGCATAGGTTGGAGGCTTGGGCTGGGATGTGGCAGATGAGGTTCAACACAGATAAATGTAAGGTTATGCACATGGGGAAGAAAAATCCAGGCTGGGAATATGTATTAAATGGGAAAACACTGGGGACGACTGACATGGAAAAGGACTTAGGAGTCTTGGTTAACAGTAAATTTACCTGTAGCCACCAGTGTCGGGCAGCTGCTGCTAAGGCAAATAAAATCATGGGGTGCATCAAAAGGGGCATGGATGCCCATGACAAGGAAATAATTCTACCATTGTACAAGTCACTAGTCAGACCACACATGGAATACTGTGTACAGTACTGGGCACCAGTGTACAAGAAAGATATAGTGGAACTGGAGAGGGTTCAAAGACGGGCAACCAGAGTAATAAGGGGAATGGAAGGACTGCAGTACCCAGAAAGATTATCAGAATTAGGGTTATTTAGTTTGGAGAAAAGACGGCTTAGGGGGGACTTAATAACTATGTATAAATATATAAGGGGGCAGTACAGAGATCACTCCCAGGACCTATTTATACCCAGGACTGTATCTATAACAAGGGGACATCCTCTACGGCTGGAGGAAAGAAGGTTTCTACACCAGCACAGACGGGGGTTCTTTACAGTAAGAGCGGTGAGACTATGGAACTCTCTGCCAGAGGAAGTGGTAATGGTAAACTCAATAAAAGAGTTTAAAAGGAGCCTGGACGTGTTTCTTGAAAGCAATAATATCACAAGTTATGGATAGTAGATTAATAGGGACAGAACGTTGATCCAGGGATTTATTCTGATTGCCATATTTGGAGTCGGGAAGGAATTTTCCCCCTGGTATGGGGCAATTGGCATCTGCTTCATAAGGGTTTTTTGCCTTCCTCTGGATCAACACGGTAGGGACACAATATGTATATAGGTTGAACTTGATGGACTTTGGTCTTTTTTCAACCTTATGAACTATGTTACTATGTTACTATAAGATTTGCAATCTTTGTCCCCAAATAGCCCAGCACAAGTCAACTTTGTCCCCAAACAGTCCGGCCAGTGCCATCTTTGTCCCATATACACCCTGCCTGTGCCATCTTGGTCCCCAAGGCTCAAACCTCCTGCTAGTGCCATCTTTGCCCTTCCACAATTACCGTATATTCCGGCGTATAAGACGACTTTTTAACCCCAAAAAATCTTCTTAAAAGTGGGGGGTCGTCTTATACGCCGGGCACTTACCAAGCCGGAGGTTCCCACGAAGCCACCAATCTCTCTAATCACTACGCGCCGGCTATTGAGGCCGAGCGCAGGGATGCCGTCATGTCCCGGCGCCCGGCATCAATTGCCGGCGCGTAGTGATGAGGGTGCAGGGAAGCCCGAGGTCTGGCACTTGAGACCTCGGCTTCCCTGCTCTCTAATCACTAGGCGCCGGCTATTGATGCCGAGCGCAGGGATGACGTCATGTCCCGGCGCCCGGCATCAATAGCCGGCGCGTAGTGATTAGAGAGCAGGGAAGCCGAGGTCTGAAGTGCCAGACATCGGGCTCCCACAACTGGATGGAAGAAAGAAGACAGAAGATAAGGTAAGAGATGGGGAGAAAGGGACAAAGGAGGGAGAAATATATATATATATATATATATATATATATATATATATATATATATATACATATATATACACACACACACACACTGGTGTGTATATATATATATATATATATACTGGTGTGTGTATATATATATATATATATATATATATATATATATATATATATATACATGTGTGTGTAAAGGCAGGGGTGTGTGGTGAGGGCAGTGTATAAATGTGTATGTATGGACAGGCATATGTGTAGATATATATATATAGATATATTATATATGTGTGTGTGTGTGTGTGTAAGGGCAGTGCATGTATGTATATGTCAGCAAATCAACCAGCAAATCACCGGTAAGGTACATTGCTTGCCGTGATTGGCTGGTTGTTGTACGCTGGGTAGAGGGGTAGTCTTATACAGCGAGTATAGTCCAAACTCTATATTTGGACTGTAAAAGTTGGGGGTCGTCTTATACGCCCAGTCGTCTTATACGCCGGAATATACGGTATACATCTATGATACACAAACACTTTTACAGTCACTCACTAATTCACACTTTAATTCAGACAACTCATCCACACATTAACTCATGCTCTCCCTCATTCACTCAATGCATCCACACATTAACTCATGCTCTCCCTCATTCAGGCAACTCATCCACACATTAACTCATGCTCTCCCTCATTCAGACAATACATTCACATATTAACTCATGCTCTCTCTCATTCACTCAATGCATCCACACATTAATGCACACTCTTTACTTATATCTACCCCCTCTCCCTCCCTCATCACTTTTTAACCCCCTCCCTCATCACATCACTTTTTAACTCCCTCCCTCCCTCATCACTTTTTAACTCCCTCCCTCCCTTCCTCATCACTTTTTAACTCCCTCTCTCCCCCCTCTCACCTTGAAGTCCAGCGACGGGAGGACGATACTTCTGTCTTCCTGAACCGCTCGCTGGTGCCCGCTGCTTCACTGCTGAGCGCCGTAATATGACGTCATATTTCGGCGCCCAGCAGTGAAGCAGCGGGCACCAGCGAGCGGCTATTAAACACTGTCTTTTTTTTGATGCGGGGGAGAACGAGGGGCGCCGAGCGGTTGCTAGGCGCCCCTCTCTCTCCTCCGCATCAGTGTTTAAAAGCCGCTCGCTGGTGCCGGCATTTCATGCAGAGCGCCGCAAAATGCCGGCATATTGCGGCGCTCTGCATGAAATGCCGGCACCGGGACGGGGGTAGAGGGCTCGTGGAGGAGAATGAGGGGCGCCGAGTGGTTGCTAGGCGCCCCTCTCTCTCCTCCGCATCAAAAAAAATAAAAAAAATGCCGGTGAGCGGCATTTAAAAGCCGCTCACCGGCGCCCCCCTTCAGATGGCGCCCATGGCACGTGCCATGGCTGCCATACCCTATATACGCCTCTGCAAATATGGAATTTAAATTATCAGAAATCGAGCTTTGAGTTTATTATACATTATGACATATTTCTACAAAAATAGAGGAGCATGTACTGTAGAGTGCATTGTTCAACAAATCCTGATTTTAAAAGAATGTCACTGATGTACATATAACAAACTCCACTTTAATTTCTTATATATATATGTTACCGTGAAAGACCAAAATTGGTGAATGTCGACTTTCACCGGTGAATGTCAACACATACCAAATACGTCGGTGAAAGATGGAATATTTCATTTCATTATATTACATTCGGACCCTCACCGGTGTATGTCGACAATCACAGATATGCTCTGGTGGAGGTCAAAAAGAGAGGAGCCGAGGGCTGAGAGAAGCAGCTGCAGCTAATTCGAGAAGCGGCGGGCAAGGCTATACACGCTGTCATTGCAAAAGGAAGTGTTCCACAAATAAATGCAGTTGCAAAAGCAAGGGACTTCTGTGTAATTCAAAATGTCATAATAGTTTAAGTTGTTGCAATAAATAAGTTTCTAATCACATAATTGAATCCTTTTATTATTAATATTATATTTTCTTTTCTTATTGGAAATGTGCTGTTTGTTTTAAGTTCTTGGTCACTCCTCTCGGAAAGAGAGGCGAAAAAGTTACGTCACCCTTGTGATATTTTATCGCCACTGAAATACGGAGAAGAAAATATAAATCTCCGACATTCACCATTAGTACTTGGTGAATGTCGACATTGGCCGGTGTAAGTAAGAAATAAGGGTATTTAGCAAATATTTCGGACATACACCAAGCGACTATGTGAATGTTGACATTCACCGGTGAATGTCAACATTCTACAGATTTCGGTCTTTCACTGTAACATATATACTACTTGGCATTGTAAAACATACTTGTCATCTTTAGAAAACCACATTTCTGTCTTGCGAGGACTTACCGCATTTGCTCGATTTTAAGACGACCATGATTATAAGATGACTGCCCCAAAATATTAGGGCTGCAACTAACGATTATTTTCATAATCGATTAGTTGGCCAATTATTTTGTCGATTAATCGATTAAAAAAAATGAATGTAAATTTTTAATTTATTTAAAATAATTTAATAAACAAATGATGTTAAATACAAACAGCAGAATAAAAAAAACTTTGATAAAATGCATTTCTTGTCTGTATTTCCCAACCAGCCCCCCCAATTTATGCACATTTGAGCCCAGGCTTGCCATGCTGCCTCCCCGACATGCCATGCTGCCTCCCACATATGCCATGCTGCCTCCCACATTTGCCACGCTGCCTCCCACATATGCCACTCCACGCTGCCTCCCACATATACCACTCCACGCTGCCTCCCACATATACCACTCCACGCTGCCTCCCACATATACCACTCCACGCTGCCTCCCACATATGCCATTCGACACTGCCTCCCACATATGCCACTCCACGCTGCCTCCCACATATACCACTCCACGCTGCCTCCCACATATACCATTCCACGCTGCCTCCCACATATGCCACTCCACGCTGCCTCCCACATATACCATTCCACGCTGCCTCCCACACATGCCACGCTGCCTCCCACATATACCACTCCACGCTGCCTCCCACATATACCACGCTGCCTCCCACACATGCCACTCCACGCTGCCTCCCACATATGCCACTCCACGCTGCCTCCCACATATGCCACTCCACGCTGCCTCCCACATATACCACGCTGCTTCCCACACATGCCACTCCACGCTGCCTCCCACATATACCACTCCACGCTGCCTCCCACATATACCACTCAACGCTGCCTCCCACATATACCACTCAACGCTGCCTCCCACATATACCACTCCACGCTGCCTCCCACATATCTCATAGTCCCCTCATAGAGTCACAGACCCGTTCGCATCACACTGACACCATACTTTTTTAAATATGTACTGGGTTAATCTTTACGGCCCCCAGGATTTAGATTCCCCTTAGTTTGCCCCCCCTTTATCTCTAACTGCACCTTAAGTTAACTTTATTAAATTAATCAAATTAACCCTTAGTCCTCATCATTAAATTAACCCTAAACACCCCATTAACCATAACTACCCCTAAATTAACTCTAAATACCCCATCAAAACAAAACACCCCATTAACCGTAACTGCCCCTAAATTAACCCTAAACACCCCATTAACCACAGCATCCCCTAAATTAACCCTAAAGACCCTGTCAACCACAACAGCCCCTAAATTAACCCTAAACACCCCATTAACCACAGCTGCTCCTAAATTAACCCTAAACACTCCATTAACCATAGCTGCCCCTAAATTACCCCTGAATACCCCATTAACCATAGCTGCCCCTAAACACCCCATTAACCATAACTGCCCCTAAATTAACCCTAAACACCCCATTAACCATAGCTGCCCCTAAATTAACCCCCACCTCCCCTAACTTTCAGCAGCCCAAATATTAATTTTATACTTACAGTTAGATGAGTGTCACAGCCATGTGGTTCTGGCCTTCTGGGAGAAGGAAGGGGGCGGGGCCAGTTGTCACAGTGATTACAGGGAGGGACTGGTAAGTAGGAGCTGCTGCTGTGAGTCAGACTAAACGGATTATATAATGAGGGGTATTTTCAGAGTGTTTGCTCTGAAAAAACCCTCATTTTATAATCGATAATAATCGATTCAACTAATCGATAATGAAATTCGTTGGCAACGAATTTCATTATCGATTATTATCGATTTTATCGATTAGTTGTTGCAGCCCTACAAAATATGAATATTAATTTAGGAAAAATAGAAAATTCTGAATATAAGACTACCCTATAAGTAAAAAGTTTTAACTAATGTAAATATTTTTTTTGTTTTTATTTCCTTTTATTTGCCAATCTCAGGCCCCCTGTTATACCTTATACCCCCTATATGCCACTCTGCCCCCCAGAAATGCCTTATTCCCCACCCATATGCCACCCAGCCCCCTCCCCCTGTCTTACCAATGCATCCCTAGGCTTGTCCCCCGTGCTTCAGACTCCCTGGTGTTTAGTGGGGGCAGCCGGTGGACGTCTGCGTGATGCGTGTAGACAACCTCTGCTGCCAGTTAGTTCTGCAGGGGCTTCTGTGACTGAGCACCGGAAGGTCATGCCGGTGCTCAGTCATAGAAGCCCCGGCAGGGCATTGTTCAGACTTTTACCGGCTGCCAGGGAGGAGGATCCAGGTCCCCTGCAGCTCTGCGGAGGATCCTCCTCTCTGGCAACCGGTGAACGTCTGCGCAATGTGCGCAGAGAACCTTTGCTGCTGCCGGCACTTCTATGATGAAGCACTGGAAGGTCATGTCCCGCCAGTGCTCTGTCATAGAAGGCCCAGAGGAAGTGCCGGCAGCAGCGGAGGTTACCAGAGAGGAGGATCCAGGTCCCCTGCAGCGCTGCGGGGGATCTGGATCTTAGTCTTATATTAAGACCTCTATTTAAGGTCGAATTATAGGATGACCTTGAATATAAGACTAGGGGTATTTTTCAGAGCATCTGCTCTGAAAAGAACCTTGTCTTATAATCGAGCAAATACGGTAATTATAAAATTAGCATACAGCTTTGTATTTAAAATAGGTAGTATTTTTTATAAAGAAGACATATGAGCTGCAGAAATTTATAGTTTATAATGCAAATTAAAATATGTAAGTATCTTATAAGCAGTTTCACATTAAGAGTGCAAACATATACGGCATTTAGCCGGATGTAATGATTGACCTCTGGCCAATTATTCTGCCTGTGGGATGCACGCCCCCCTATATTACTTAATGCAAAGCTATTACAAAGAAAAGGGTAGTCGTGTACAAATATTGAAACATGTTTTAACTCACACTAGACAGAAATACAAGAATTAGTGACAGCACAGGTTTAAGCACTTCCATAAAATAAGATCTAAGTAAATAAGTGCATGGATGTAACACACACACACACACACAGAGGTACATATAAAGTTGTTAAATACATCCAATGTAATATTGTTAGTGAGGACAGACGCAAGCTTTCTGTAGTTTTTGTACCTGTTTGTAGTCTCCAATGATAGAGCTGTTTTTCTTTATTTCTGACTCTGCTTTATCAAGCTCCCTGCGACACATTTCCTTCAGCTGCAGAAAAATGCAAATATTCACTGTCAAGCAATAAAGCTGGGTGTCAGAAATGACACTTATATGCTGGGGTATAAGTGCATTAATACAAAGTGCAAATTAATTAATTCTATGATTAAGATAAATACTGTACTGCGTGACGTTAGTGCACTTGAATAGCACAGTATACATTATACACTGCTTGGATTCAACACATCTCTTCAATCATACACTCTACTGTGTTACTACAACCAACCTGAGCAGATTCTTCTTCCAATCGTCTCTTCTCCTCTTCTGCATCAATCAGTTTCTGTTTAGTCATCAGTAACTCCTTGTTCAAGGCATCTGCCTTTTCTTCAGCCTGCAAAACAGATCAGCATTCATCAATAATTAAACAAATTATAATCCAAAATAAATGAGGCATTCTTTAAATCAGTACAAGTTATATACTTTGGACTCTTACTGTAGTTGCAAGTAAAATTGAAAATGTGTCTTTTTTTCTTCGTTTATATTTTTCTTGTTGAGACTTAATATTTTGTTAATGCTAAATTAATGACACATACACTGTCTCCTGTGAGTGACTGAAACATTGATTTTTGTGAATAAACCATCAATCCCTGAGTGTGCTTACGTTTTGGGCCATTTATATACTAGCTGATAACAGCTACAAACAAGGTACAAATTGGCTTCTTTGGTCTGTGGACTGCAGAGGACAATGTAAAAAAATATTAAAAAAACAATAAATAATGTGTGGGTACACAAAATGAAAAACAGGAAAAGTGTAGTTGAACTACCACCTAGCAAAAATGTCTTTTTTTTAAACGTCTGGTTTTTTTTTTTTAAACCTCTTATATCTTTATTTATACTTTAACAATCTCTGTGTAAATGAGAAATTATAGACTTTTTCATAGACTACTAAATTAAGACTGAGAATGCATTTTTTTGCTTTCTAGAATTTTAAATAAAATAATTAAAATAATAAACAGCCTTGCTGGTCTTTATATCTTCACAAATGTCTGCAACACATTCTCAATTTAGCTCAGTTATATACTTTTTTTTTTTTTATTAATTTCGTTCACAATATTGTGACACTTATGCCTGTAGAATGCTATTCTC
Organism: Spea bombifrons; assembly: GCF_027358695.1. Taxonomy (NCBI): domain Eukaryota; kingdom Metazoa; phylum Chordata; class Amphibia; order Anura; family Pelobatidae; genus Spea; species Spea bombifrons. Next base: position 17,495,547 of record NC_071094.1, read on the forward strand.
TTTCTCACCCCCCCCTCCCCCGAAGTCTGCTAGGAAAGGAAAAAAAATAAAAATAAAAATAAATAAATAAATATTAAAAAGTATAATAAAAATAAGAATAAAAATTTATTACCATAAACCCCATGTGAGTTGGAACTCCTTTTTTTTCTTTTTTGATTCAGCACTTCTATAATGTTCATATTTTTTAATTTGTTCAATCATATTTAACCACTGGGTCAATACGGGTACTCCTTTGTCGAACCATTTCCTAAGAATCAATAATCTCCCTAAGAAGAAGATTTTCTTAAACAAATTGTTTAGCCTACCAAATTCTTCCACATCACCTAAAATCAAAACCTTTGGATCCATTTCAAGATTACAAATAAATTTACTTTTCACAAACAAAAATATATCATCCCAAAATTTATGAATCTTATTACATTCCCACCATAAGTGAATTAAACCTGCATTAAGGACCCCACATCTGGGGCAATCTGACTTATCCCTACATTTAATCTTCCATAACTGGTGCGGAGAATAATATAAACGATAAATAATTTTAAGTTGTGTAAATTGATATTGTTTATTAACGGTGCAACACCCTGTGTTCTTAAGGATACGGTTCCAAGAGGCCTCATCAATGGCACCAATCTCTTCCTCCCATTTCTTTTTAATCTTGCCTCTGAAGCCTATATCCATTTCTCTTAAAAGTATTTTATAAATAGTGTTAAGTGTCTTCTTCCCAATAGATCTTATCTGCAAAAACTCAAAAAGCTCATGTGTCTCAACCTCAAAAATCTTCTTATTTTCCGTGCAATTATATGCGTGAGCTAATTGATTATACCAAAATTTGTGTCCATTTTGCAACTCATATTCAAATTGGAGCTCCTCAAAATCCTTAATATACCCAGCAGAGAACAACTGTCCAGCAAAACTAATCCCTTTATTAATCCAAAAATCACTCCCTAACCCTTTGTGAAACTCCATAAATTTTGAGTTATACCATATTTGTGTTTGGGGTAAACTACCCTTGATTTTACAGATACATTTGGTTTCCTGCCACACTTTTCTATATAACTTCACCAAAGAGGTATTATCCAATTTCTTTTCCAACTGTAAACCTGCTTCTAACATTTCCATGGGGTTAGAATTTCCAGTTATTTCTAAGAAAAACTGGATTAATCCCCCATATCCATTGAATTTCAAATTCCGGATTTTCTTTGCCAGGAAATATAATTTGAAGTGGGGTTATGCCCAACCCCCCTCACCCTCCAGTGAGGTGAGCTTGGCATATTTCATGCGCACTCTGCCTCTTCCCCACAATAATTTACTGAGTACAGCTTCTAGACCTTTAAACCATTTATCCGGGATCCACACTGGTGAGGCAGACAAGACAAACAAAACCTGCGGGAGAACAATCATCTTCACCAGACTCACCCTATCTGCCAGTGACAACGGGAGTTTTGTCCAGATCCCCACCTTTTTTTGTATCTTATAACCTAATGGGGTAAGGTTCTGCTTAATAAAGAAGTCGACTTTATTCGAGATTTTAATCCCCAAATACTCCAAAGAGTCCCCCTGCTTCAAGATCTTAACACCTCCTACCTTGGGGGTACCTACTGAGTTTAACGGGAGAAGTGTTGATTAGTCCCAATTAATTTTAAGTCCTGACAATCTGCCAAAAGATTCAACCGTATCTATCACTATTGGGAGCACTTTTTCAGTATCTTCTAAAAAAAAAAGTAAATCATCCGCATATAATAAGAGCTTTTCTTCACTACCTTTTAAACCAAAACCTCTTATTTCATGGTTTTTCCTAAAGCTAATGGTTCAATGTATAAAATAAATAAAAGGGGCGAAAGTGGACACCCTTTTAAATTAATCCTAGCTACTGGAGAACTATACAAAAGTTGTACCCAACTTAAAAAGGTTTCCCCAAATCCAAAAGCTGTTAACGTATGCCATAAAAAACGCCACTCCACCCTGTCAAATGACTTCATGGCATCTAAAGACAGAATGGAGTTGGGAAGGTTCGCACCTAGCTGAAGATTGGCAAAAACTCTTTCCAGGTTAGAATGTAATAACCTTCCTGGTACAAAGCCCGTCTGATCTTCTCCAATCAAAGCAGGCACACAAATTGCTAATCTTCTGGCCAACACTTTAGCTAGGATTTTCGCATCCGTGTTAATGAGGGATATCGGCCGGTATGATTCTACTTTTACTGGATTTTTATCTTTTTTAGGAATAAGTATAATTATTGCTTCCATCATAGACCTTGGTAGCTGCTTTCCTTTCAAACCTTCTGAAAAAACTAAACATAAAATAGGTAAAAGGATTCCCGCATATTCCTGGTAGACCCCGAACGGGAGTCCATCCCCTCCTGGGGCAGATGAAGCTGCACAAGAAAGAAGGGCCTCCCTCATCTCCTCCACCGTAATATCCCTCTCTAATAGAACCTTCTGTTGGGGCAAGATCATGGGTAAATCACACTTTTTTAAGTAGGTAGCTATATCTAGATCGTTTGCCGCTGGGTCTGCTTGATATAACTTAGAGAAAAAATCAACCATTACGGCCTGCACTTTACTTGGGTCATTTACTACCCTACCATCTTTATCTTCAATTGCCAGGATATCACTTTTATCTTTCTGAGCTCTTACCAAATTTGCAAGTAGTTTCCCCGGCCGACCCCCTTCAAGAAAGTTCTTTTGACCTCTAAAAAATAATTTATGTTGTGCCTTATCTAACATCAGAGCTGCAAGTTGGTCTTGTATATCTTTCATTTGATCATAATTATTCGTTGAAGGATCTTTAGCAAATTTAATTTCACTGCTAATTACTTTCTCTCTTATATCCTTCTCTTTTTGGAAAAAGCTTCTTTTTTTTGTAATCACATCTCTGAGGAGCAACCCCCGCAGGAATGCTTTTAATGCATCCCAAACCACGCATAAAGAAGCAGATGCTTTATTATTCTCCCAAAACTCTATTAACAACTGCATATTATTTTCTTTAGTTTCAAGTAGCGTCAGCCAATGGGGGTTAAACCTAAAAAGTTTCCCTTCATTCTTTTTCTCATCCCCCAATGTCAAATCCACTATTAGTGGTGTGTGGTCTGAAATTGATCTCGATTCATACACAATTTTATGAATAAACCTAATCCCCAAATCATTGCACAGAACCAAATCAATCCTAGATGCGGTTTGATACGTGGCGGAATAACATGAGTATCTTTGTGTAACAGGATTCATTAACCGCCATGGATCATTCCAGCCCAATTCTTCAATCATTCTTGCTAATGGGGTCTGAGTATTCAAATTAGTATGCTGTTTATTGACCACTCGCACTACATCTTTCTCAGGGTCTAGTGTACAATTAAAGTCCCTGAACAAATATAGTGGAAGCTGTTCCTTACCTCCAATGAATTGAACTAATTTATTTATTGGCTGTGGAGAGAAAGGGGGAGGAACATAAAAGAAAGCCATAATCATCTCCTGGTTATAGATAATTAGATGTACAAATATAAATCTACCTCTCTCATCAATTATCTTGTTCTTAATCACTAACGGAATCTTTCGATGGAAAAGTAGAGAGACTCCAGCCGAGTAATTAGAAAAGGAGGAATGAAATTCCGTTTGAGCCCATCTTCTCGATAGCCTCCTTTGTGTCTCTCCTATCGTATGTGTTTCATCTAAACAAATAATAGCCGGGAGATGTTTCTGTACACGATCAAATATGGCTACCCTCTTTCTACAATCTCCAGTTCCTCTCACATTCCAAAATAAGATTTTAATTTGCATTCAGAAAGAGGAAGAGAAAAAAAAAAAAAAAAAAAAAAACCCAGCAGACCAATAACCCTCCCCCCTATCACATACCACCCCCCTCTCGTGATGCGTGCTGGACCATTTTCCACACGTATCTCTTTACACCGTCATAATAACTCCCCCCCCCTCCTGACTCCTCAAAGAAATTAAGTATAATTAGCCATTTAGACATTACAACCCTTCTCCTTCAAACCACATAGACACCTCCTGAGGGCTTGAAAAAAATAAAATGCCTGACTTATATTGCACTCGGAGCTTTGTGGGAAACAACAAAGAGTAACGAATATTAGCTATTCTAAGCCGTTTTTTAATTTCAGCGAAAGCCGCACGTTGCATTTGAGTTCCCCTGGAAAAATCTGGGTACATGGCAATCTTTGCCGAGTTGTATAATATCGAGCCAATTTCTCTAGCACGTCTAAGAATTGCATCACGATCAGAAGAATTTAAAAGTCTGATTATCATAGTCCTTGGTGGGGCCCCCGGTGGAGGGGTTTTTGCCGGGACCCTATGTGCCCTTTCCACACAAAATAAAGAAGAAAGTGTTTGTGCTCCAAAAGTCTCACCAATCCATTTTTGGCAAAACATCCTGGGATCTAATCCCTCCGCTCCCTCTGGTAACCCCAAAATACGAATATTATTCCTTCTAGATCTATCTTCCATATCTCTCATTTTATCTTTCAATTTGTCCATATCCGTACTTAAGGAGGTTGTACTGTTCTTTATCTCAACCATTCCTTTATCCAAGGAAGGAACTATTGTTTCAAGATTAAGCAACCTTTCCCGTATCTTGTTTAAATCATCTCTAATAAGGGAGACTTCAATAGACAAACTTTCCACTTTCGAATTTAACTGTGCTAGAGCTTGATTAGAATTTTGCACTTCTTTAAGAATGGTACCAAGAAGGCCAGGTTCAATTGAGCGTCCATACTCCTCCCCGGAGTCCCCCATTTCTTGCGGAGTTATAGATCCTAACCGCTCCATATCTTCTCTGCCTTCCACTGGGGACACATTTTTGGCAGACCGGCTTTTCGTTATAACAGGAGAAGCTCTCAAAAATTTATCGATTTTAGCTGCCGCAATATTCCCTTTAGGGGAACTAATACCAGCGGACTTCCGGTTTGGGTTTTTAGGAGACATTTTTTTTTTTTTTTTTTTTGAACGCTTACTTTCAAATATATAGACTTCTCCAATCCTAATAAATATATAGCTTAGTATTTTATGATAGGACTTCTTCAAACCTTATACCTAGTATTTACCTTGTCCCTAGTGTTTAGCGATAGGATTTTTAATATTGGCAACACTCATTCCGCCATTAAAGCTCCAGTCACTATTAATAAAAATGCTCAGCGCCAGCACTTATCAATATAACCATGTACGGATGCGGCATATAATATTAGGTATATATTACCTTTGTGCAAGAGTCTCTTAAATCAGGCTGCCTTGATACCTGCTGATGTTATCATTCCGTAACACTGAGCCTGCTATTGTAATTTCATAGGCCACCGTGCTGTGCTGAGCTGCCGTACTATGCTGAGCCACTATGCTGTGCTACTGTGCTGTGCTGAGCCACCGTTCCGTGTTGATCCACCGTGTCGTATTGAGCCGGCGTACCGTGTTAAACCACTTTGGCGTGTAGAGCCACCGGACTGCACCGTTCTGTACTGTGCTGAACCGCCGTGCTTAGCCACCGTGCTGAGACGCCTTGCTGCCGTGCTGTAGAGAATCACTAAAACGCTAAAACACTGAGTCACTGGGTCACTGAGTCGCTGAGTCGGTGAATCACTGAATCGCTGAGTCGCTGAATCGCTGAATCGCTGAATCGCTGAATCACTGAATCACTGAATCACTGAATCGCTGAATCGCTGAATCACTGAATCGCTAAATCGCTGAATCGCTGAAACGCTGAATCGTTGAATCACTGAAACGCTGAAACACTGAATCGCTGAAACGCTGAATCTCTGAATCGCTGAATCGTTATACTGTGCTATGCGGTATAATGCTGTGTAGAACTAAACCACCATACTGAACCGCCGCACCGTATTAAGCCGGCAAATCGCACCAAGTCACCGAACCGTATTGTGCTGAGCCGCTATATCGAATCGTATCCCCAAAAGAGTAGCGTGCTCAGCCGGCGTGTCGCGGCGTTATACCGCCATGCCGTACCCGATCACCCTCAGTCCTCAGCGGATTCTGGAGGGAAGGGAAGGAGAGGAGAAAAGAAGAAGGAGGAGAAGGAAGGGAGGGAGCCCGCAGGTACGTTCCTACGTCATCACGCCAATCTTACCTAGCAAAAATGTCAAACACACTCCAGTCATAAGGCCAAGTGCAAAACCCACTTTGTCGTGAAGGGGTTACATGTCAAGAAATACGGTTCTATTCAGCACAGACCAATAGCCCTGATTGATTTATTATTCTTTCTTGCACAACAGTTGACATTTGTTTTAGTTGCTATAGAAACTTGGTATTGTCACTTGTGAATAACTGTTTGGTATCATATCAGTGACAGTAGATCTTTATTTATTTGTAAGACAAGATGATTTTCAAAGCTCCCTGTGATGTCATATTGATTTTTTAGGACAATGCTTCTGATGTTCAAAGCACTTCTTAACATAGGACTCGACAAACCCTGGGTGCCAGATCGTCATGGCAACTACAAACCACTTCCTGGCACCTCACGGCACCCGGTTCAGAGTGCTAGAGAAGTGTACATGTACATGCCCGGGCATACCCAGATTCCAGCATGTACTAGCTGACTTGGCAATAATAATATCAATATTAATATATATATGATTGCTAACAGCAATCACACTCCTATCATATCCAGGTTCTAGCATGTACTGGTTGCCTGGGCATGATAGGAGTGTGATTGCTGTTAGCAATCATATATATATTAATATTGTTATTATTATTGTTCACATGTGAGCTCAGCACTGGAGGCATAGAATCAGACATACAAATCCCGTATTTGCAGGTATACAATAATAATGTATGGAAACATAGCAAGAGATAAAACTACAGGCATAGATGACAGGTTGCACAACCCAAAGCCAGCCCTGGCATCCACACTTCCCACATAGAACCTGACCAGCACCCAGATTACACACATAGGACTTTCCATCTTTGTCCCCGAACAGCCCAGCCTGACTCAACTTTGTCCCCAAACAGCCCAGCCTGTGTCATCTTGGTCCCCAAGGCTCAAACATCCTGCTTGTGCCATCTTTGCCGTTCCACAAATCAATTATACATCTATCACTTTTACAGTCACTCACCAATTCACACTTTCATTCACATAATTAATTCACACAATCATCGTTGATCGCCTCCTAAACGCTTTTAAAACGGGCGTCCATCGCCATACAATGTATGGCGGCTGTTGACGCCCCGGGGAGGGGCCAGACATGGCCCCCGATGCCGATCTCGGTTACTGAATGCCTCGACATCGAGGCATTACAGTAACGCCGTTTAAGCGAAGAAAGTGATCGTTGATCACTTTCTAAGCTTATTTAATTTTATGACGGTTCAGGACCGTCAAAGGTCATTTAGTGACCTTCTTGTCATGACGGTCCTGAACCGGCAAAGGTCGCGAAGGGGTTAATAAAGTATTTTAAAAGTTTTTTTTTTTTTCGTTTTTGGTCGCTCGCAGCCACTTTGGTGGCGCAATGGGCCACTTGACTAGACTTGCCCCCCAGGCCTTAGGCTGCCAGCCCTCCCCTGGGTGTAGGGGTATGAAAGAAACAGATGATACCATTTGTATCACTGATGTCAGTTTTAAACATTAAAAAAAAGTTCTAAAGGTATTTTTTAATAAAGAAAGATAGCATGAGTCTCCTTAAACAGTAACTAATTGGTATTGACCAAATATTTGTATATGCTTTAAGACAAGTAAAAATTTGGGGGTAGGGGAGGGTAGATGGTGAGAAGGGGGAGTAGGGAGAGGGTAGATGGTGAGAATGGAGGGTACGGAGAGGTTTGGGTGTAGGGAGATGGTTGGGGGTGGAGGGTTTCCCCGTAACAGATTCTCGCACCGGGGCCCTGAGGCTTCTAGTTACGCCCCTAGTTATGCTCTCATACTGTCTGTATCCTGCAGGTAGACCCAGCAGTGCTTAAAGTTGGAATCGGAGGAGCATATGACTGACATCATCAGGTGGGTAATACACATACGGTATAAACGTAGGACAAGCATGGTAATCACTAAAGCTTCCACTCAGCCCATCACTACAGTGAAGGAAAACATTATTTGATCCCCTGCTGATTTTGTACCTTTGTCCACTGACAGACATGATCAGTGTAACATTTTAATGGTACGTTTATTTGAACATTGAGAGACAGAATAACAACAAAAAATCCTGACTGATGCACTTCTAATAAGTTATAAATTGATTTGTATTCTGATCAGTTAAATAACTATTTGATCCCCTATCAATGAGCAATATGTCTGGCTCCCATGTGTCTTTTATACAAGTAATGAGCTGAGATTATGAGCGCTCATCTTGTCACATGTCCACATAAGCAATTATTCAGATTCCAACCTCTCCACAATGGCCAGGATCCAAAGAGCTGTCCAAGGATGTCAGGGACAAGACTGTAGACCTACACAAGGCTGGAATGGGCTACAAGACCATAACCAAGCAGCTTGATGAGAAGGTGACAACAGTTTTTGCGATTATTCACAAATGGAAGAAACACAAAATAACTTTGTCTCCCTCGGTCTGGGGCTCCATGCAAGATCTTACCTCGTGGACTTTCAATAATCATGAGACTGGTGAGGAATCTACACGAGAGTATCTTGTCAATGATCTCAAGGCAGCTGGGACCATAGTCACCGAGAAAACAATTGGTAACACGCTACGCCGTGAAGGACTGAAATCCTGCAGTGCCCGCAAGGTCCCCTTGCTCAAGAAAACACATGTACAGGCCCGTCTGAAGTTTTCCAATGAACATCTGAATGATTCAGAAGAGAACTAGCTGAAAGTGTTGTGGTGAGCTATTTGGCATCAACTCAACTTGCCGTGTTTGGAGGAGGAATGCTGCCTTAGACGCCAAGAACACCATCCCCATCGTCAACCATGGAGGAGGAAACATTATGCTTTGGAGGTGTTTTTCTGTTAAGGGGACAGGAAAACTTCACCTCATCAAAGGGGCGATGGATAGGGCCATGTACCGTCAAATCTTTGGTGAGAACCTCCTTCCCTCAGCCAAGGCATTGAAAATGGCTTGTGGGTGGGTATTCCAGCATGACAATGACCCAAAACAGATGGCCGAGGCAACAAAGGAGTGGCTCAAGAAGAAGCACATTAAGGTCCCATAGAAAATCTGTGGAGGGAGCTGAAGGTTTGATTTGTCAAACAAAACTGTTGTTATTCAGTCTCTCACTGTTCAAATAAAATTATAGACTGATCATGTCATTGTCAGTGGGCAAATGTACACAATCAGCAGGGGATCAAATAATTTTTTCCTTCACTGTAATCCTTGGATCCTCCAAGGCCACCTGAGACCGGGGCTCGAACTTACCAAATAGTTAACCTGTTAAATCTCAGGGGTTCTCTTTAGCCATGTGGGGTCTTTGGGGTTCGTCGGCAGTTAATCCTCTCTGCGTTTGATGAGCCGGGAATTCTGTATCAACCAAGTACCGTATTTGCTCGATTATAAGACGAGGTTTTCTTCAGAGCAATGCTCGTCAAAATACCCCTCGTCTTATAATCGGGGTTGTCTTATAATCAGACCTCAAATAGACCTGACTATGAGACTAAGCTCCAGATCCCCCACAGCGCTACAGGGGACCTGGATGCTCTTGTCTGGTAAAACACCCCCCCAAACTTACCGGTGCTTCTGAATCCCTGGTCAGTCTACACGATTCGCATAGGCAATTCTGCTGCAGCCGGAAGGAGGTGCGGTTAGCAGCAGGGGTTGTCTGCGTCCAGACAACCCCCGCTGCTAACCGCACCTCCTTCCGGCTGCAGCGGAAGTTGCCTACGCGAATCGTGTAGACATCTACACACTGTCCCAGCTACACACCGGGGAGTCAGGAGTACCAGTAAGTTTGGAGAGGGGGGCTAAATGGGGGGGACATAAGGCATTACTGTAGGCAGAGTGCTCTGATATGCTTTTTATCCCCCTTTATGCCACTCTGCCACCAGAAATGCCTTTTAACCCTCTATACACCACTCTGCCTCCTGAAATGCCTTATACCTCCCTATATGCCACTCTGCCCCATAATATGCCTTTTAACCCCCTAAATGCCCCCTAAATGCCAGAGTGGCATATAGGGGTATAAGGCATTTCTGGAGGCAGAGTGGCACATAGGGGGTCAAAAGGCCTATCATGGGGCACAGTGGCACATAGGGGGCCAAAAGGCATATCATGGGGCATAGTGGCATTTAGAGGATTAAAATGCATATCATGTGGCACAGTGGCATATATATGGGGCAGAGTAGCAAGCCTGGGGGCAGATCTGCATAACTGGGGGGCAGGTTGAAAAATAAAAGGAAATAAAAACAATTAGCATTTACTAGTAAAACTTTTTTCCTATAGGGTCATCTTATATTCAGGCTATTTCTTTTTTCCTAAATTAATATTCAGATTTTGGGGGGTCATATTATAATTAGGGTCGTCAGAAATTATCCTGGACAAGCTGAAAGGCTTTGCCACAGCATCCGGAAATGATTAAATGTTGTTTTTTTAAAAACTAATTTGGTAAAGATCCTTGGGTTGATGTATTAAGGCTCAGAAATGTAAGTTACCCTTCATAATGGTATAGTGGCCCTAAAGCTAATTCATACTAAGTCTGCTGTCACTGGAGTTCAGATGTAGATGTACAAAGTACTAGCTATTCCATCTTCTTAACATGTTGAGAAGATAGTGAGTAAGTATTTCTATAGGTGATCAGGTGATAAACACGCAATAGGTTGTAAGCTCCCTGCCAGTAAAATGTTGGTTAACTGGTATTTATAATAAGACCCAGTAACCAATGTTTATTGGGTTTAATTATCAGAATAGGGATTATAAGGGGCTTTTCCTCCCTCTCCCACCATGGGAGAATTTCCTGTCCTGGTTGCCCAGAGTCCGCCAGCAAACCCGGCTCAACGAGACATATTGTGGATATATAGATATGATATACAACTGAATAAATGTGGACATGGAAGCTTTTTTACAATATTATTTAACATATTATGTCTGTTTCATTTTTCAGGTGATGGGAAGTCAGATGTCATGTAAGTACATTCTGAAGTAACTTTTTACTGTAATACACAAGACCCCATCATATTGTAGCTTCTGTTATTTAGGGCTGCAACAACTAATCGATAAAGTCGATAATGATCGTTAATGAAAATCGTTGCCAACGAAATTCATTATCGATTGAATCGATTTTTATCAATTATAAAATGAGGGTTTTTTCAGAGCAAATAATCCGTTATAATCCTTTTCATTCAATGACTCAGAGCAGTTACTACTTACCAGTCCCTCCCTGCAGTCACTCTGACAATTGGCCCCGCCCCTTCCCCTCCCAGTCCCTCCCTGCAATAACACTGTCGATTGGTCGCGCCCATTTCCTATAGCGTCCACATGGCTCAGACATTCATCTAACTGTGAGTATAACATTAATATGTGGTTATTATTATGGTTGATGGGGTGTTAAGGGGTTAATTTAGGGGCAGTTATGGTTGATGGGGTGTTGAGGGTTAATTTAGCGGCAGTTATGGTTAATGGTGTGTTTAGGGGCAGTTATGGTTAATGGGGTGTTGAGGGTTAATATAGGGGCAGTTTTGGTTGATGGGGTGTTGAGGGTTAATTTAGGGACGTTATGGTTAATGGGGTGTTTAGGGTTAATTTAGGGGCAGTTATGGTTGATGGGGTGTTGAGGGTTAATTTAGGGGCAGTTATGGCTGATGGGGTGCTTAGGGTTAATTTGGGGCAGTAATGGTTAATGGGGTGTTTAGGATTCATTTAGGGGCAGTTATGGTTAATGGGGTGTTGATTGTTAATTTAGGGTCAGTTATGGTTGATGGGGTGTTGAGGGTTAATTTAGGGGCAGTTCTGGCTGATGGGGTGTTTAGGGTTAATTTAGGGGCAGTTATGGTTAATGGGATCTTCAAGGTAAACTTAGGGGCATCTATGGTTGATGGGGTCGTTAGGGTTAATTTAGGGGCAGTTATGGTTGATGGGTTCTTTTGGATTAATTTAATGCTTATGATGGAGGGTTAATTTAATTAATTTAATAAGGTTAACTCAATTTGCAGTTAGATGTAAAGGGCGGCAAACTAAGGGGAAACTAAATCCTGGGGGCAGTGAAGATTAACCCAGTACTTATTTATAAAAGTATTGTGTCAGTGTGATGTGAATGGGTCTGTGAATCTATGAGGGCACTATGGCATATCTGGGGGTATAATTCATACTGGGGTGTAAGGCATATCAGGGGGCACAGTGGCATATCTGGGGATATAAGTCATATAGGGTATATAAGGCATATGTGGGAGGCAGTGTGGCATATCTGGGGATATGTGGCATATCTAGAGGTATGTGACATCTGGGAGGTAGTGTGGCAAGCCTGGGCTCAGATGTGCATAACTGGGGGGGGGCAGGTTGGGAAATAAAAACAAGAAATGCATTTTTATCAATGCCGTTTGTTTTTAACATCCAGTTTTTTTACATAAATGAAAAATGTACATTTATTTTTTTAATTGATTAATCCAAAAAAATAATTGGCCAACTAATCAGTTATGAAAATAATCATTAGTTGCAGCCCTACTGTTATTCAAACCCCAGACAGGGAACACATTGAGTTATTATGGATGGTCTGCAGATCACAGTAAAGTCATCGGTTTTCATTAAAAACGATAGGAGTTCTCAGCGTTTGTTTGTTTCCTTGGGCAGAATGAATATATGATGGCGTCTAATAGCAAGGTGGTTGATGAATGAAAAAAGAACCCAAAAATATCATATTCATGTTACTTATTGCTTTGTATTTTTAGTTGAAGAAGAGCCTGCAGTGACTGTGTGGTGAGTATTTAGAGGGAAGATCTCAGTCCACATGGTCTGTATATAAACACAGAGGCCAGTTATTACCGTATTTGCTCGATTATAAGACGACCCTGATTATAAGACGACCCCCCAAAATCTGAATATTAACTTAGGGAAAAAAAGAAAAAGCCTGAATATAAGATGACCCTAAAGGAAAAAAGTTTTACCAGTAAATGTTAATTCATGTAAACTATTTTTTTTTAATAAAAGCTATGATTGAGAAAACTATTTTTTTTTTGTTTTTATTTCTTGTATTTTCCAACCTGTCCCCCAGTTACGCACATCTGCCCCCAGGCTTGCCACGCCAATATGGCACTGTGGCCCATGATATGCCTTTTAACCCTCTATATGCCACTGTGCCCCATGGTATGCCTTTTGACCCCCTATGTGCCACTCTGCCTCCAGAAATGCCTTATACCCCTATATCCCATTCTGGCATTTAGGGGGTTAAAATGCATATTATGGGGCAGAGTGGCATATAGGGAGGTATAAGGCATTCCAGGAGGCAGAGTGGCATTAAGGGAGTTAAAAGGCATTGTATAGAGCACTCTGCCTCCAGAAATGCCTTATACCCCTATATGCCACTCTGGCATCTAGGGGGTTAAAAGGCATATTATGGGGCAGAGTGGCATATAGGGAGGTATAAGGCATTTCAGGAGGCAGAGTGCACTATTAAATGCCCCCTTAACGCCACTCTGCCTCCTGAAATGCCTTATACCTCCCTATATGCCACTCTGCCCCATAATATGCCTTTTAACCCCCTAAGTGCCAGAGTGGCATATAGGGGTATAAGGCATTCCAGAAATGCCCTACACACACACACACACACACACACACACACACACTTACTTACCGGTGCTTCCAATTTCCTGCTGTATTGCCGAGGCAGCGGGTTGACATCTCATTCCGCGGCAGCCGGAAGGAGGTGGAGTTGGCAGCGGGGGTTTGTATGCGTCCGTCGCAAATACCTTCCCCGGCTGTCAGAGATCAGAGTTCCCCGCACCGGTGCGGGGAACTCTGATCTCTGACAGTCGGGGAAGGTATTTGCGACAGACGCATACAAACCCCCGCATTTGCTCTGAAAAAAACCTCGTCTTATAATCGAGCAAATACGGTAATTCTCTCTATGGATATAGCTTCTCGAAAAAGCCTCTCTTTATTTTTACACGTCTGATAGAGAGGAAGAACAACAATAAGTAAAGGTAAAGCAATTAATGGGAGAGGGAGATTATAGTTTAAGAACAGGAGAGAAGTAACCAGGGATGGAATATGTGTAGAGAGGGCGAGATATCGGGAATGTGAAACACGTGGGAGAGAACGCAGGAAAGGAGGGAGTAGAGAAGTAAGTAATGAACTCATGCTTTATTTCTTATTTCAGCAAACAGGGAAATACCCAGAAGAGGTAAACATTTTTTCACGTATAGTAACATATTCTTATATATACACAGAAGCTGGATACATTTTCATTATTCTGCGTTATTTCTATTGATAAACTGACCTTTATTTGCCCCCACAACCTCATGGCACCCTGCCCTATGGGTGCAGGCTTTATCAATATGTAATGTCCTAGTGCAAGGCCACTAACCCTTAATCTAACCGATAAAGGGGCTCCATGCATTTTTTTAATTTATTACATTAAACATACATTTTGGAAAGTATTCTTTTTTTTCTTCATTTTCTTCTTAAAGAAGCCCATTAGGACATATCAGTACGTCCTGACTTGCTGATCTTGGGAGATCACGCAGTCGTTAGAAGCCAGCTTTGTTGGCTCCCTGCAGCCCAATCGTGTTTAACAGCGCTCACTGTGAGACCTGGTACACCGTCGTACAAGGATTGCCTGAAATAAATAAATAAAAACCAACATTTTTAAAAAGAACCTTAGTCCTAACACTATACGTATTACAGTATATAGTATACAAAATCACTAGCCCCAAGCCCTAAACTATGTAATATAGGGTAATATGTAAAGCATGGATGCGGCTCTCTTAAACAAAGAACTATGTATGTGGGGACCATAATCAGAAAATGCTGGTGAATATAAATTGTGTCATTGTTCACCTGAGGCACCAACAGTACAGAAGGAACTTATATATATGATTTCACCCTCACAGTTATTTTCTGCGATCCAGGCGCATCCCCTCTTCGACGAGCCTCGGATGTGGAACCCCCTCTGCTGCTAGCGTTGTCAGGATCCTTGATCCGCATACCTCTTTTTGAGTTCACATAATAATAATAAAACACACAGGAGACCGAAATTTAGTGGGAAAGTGTATGGCCACAGCGCTTTATTAGTTTGTTTAAGAAAACAGTATTCAAATGTTAATATGCGTCAAACGCTGCTTGGTGCTATCTCTGTCAAGCAATACACCTTGTAAAAACAGTAAACGTTTAGTCATAAGACCGCCTTAAAATATTCATAAAACATATGGCAACAAGCCACTGTAACCAATGCCGACATTACTCCCGCCTGCCGTAAGCCTACATTGGCAGACAGACTGGCATAAATCACATTACGTTATCAAAGGGACCCTGCCCTAGGGAAAACAATACAACTTGCTGAGGCGTACCTCCACCTCACTATTGACGAACCGTCTCCAAAACATTAATTAACAGGAACCACACAAACAAAAACCGCCTATCAAAATACATCAAGATGACCGAAACAACAGGGAGGGAGGGACGCGCCAGGAACAAGGGGAGGGCGTCCAGTTTATATATTTATATATTTATATATATATATATATATATATATATATATATATATATATATATATATATATATATATATGTACCGCACCTTTCTGTTGCCCATTCCCTGCCTCCACTACACCACATGGTTTCTAAGGATAGGCTGTTCACTTTAGCTTGCCCCGGTCATGCAGTTCGTTTTGGCCTCTGGGGCTTTCTAGATCAGAAGGGTTCAGCATTGTTGCAGGCAGAGGCGTATATAGGGTATGGCAGCCATGGCACGTGCCATGGGCGCCATCTCAAGGGGGGCGCCGGTGAGCGGCTTTTAAATGCCGCTCACCGGCATTTTTTTTTTTTTTTTTTTTGATGCGGAGGAGAGAGAGGGGCGCCTAGCAACCGCTCGGCGCCCCTCATTCTCCTCCACGAGCCCTCTACCCCCGTCCCGGTGCCGGCATTTCATGCAGAGCGCCGCAATATGCCGGCATTTTGCGGCGCTCTGCATGAAATGCCGGCACCAGCGAGCGGCTTTTAAACACTGATGCGGAGGAGAGAGTATATGCCACTCTGTCCCATGATATGCCTTTTAATCCCCTATATGGCAGAGTGGCATATAGGGGGTTAGAAGGCATATCATGGGACAGAGTGGCATACAGGGGGTATAAGGCATTTCTGGAGGCAGAGTGGCATATAGGGGGTTAGAAGGCATATCAGGGGGCAGAGTGGCAAGCCTGGGGGCAGAGGTGCATAACTCGGGGGTAGGTTGTCAAATGAAAGGAAATAAAAACCAAACATGTCTCAATCATAGCTTTTATTAAATATGGAAAAAAATAGTCTACATGAATTAATAAAGAAATAAAAGTTTCTTACCAGAATATCGTGAAGAATAATGTGATCAGTGTCTTGTTCCACTGAATAAAATGGAACTCTTTCATCTAAAATGTTCGCAGTAGTAAATGTTTTGATCCCATTCTGTGTAATGTATTTCATTTATTAGGGCCTTTTAACACTTTTGCTTTCTGGCATTTTAATACAAATAATGAGATAAAAAGAATGGCACATAGTGTGACTCGGGTGTGTATAAGGGGTGCGTGTGGGTATAAGAGCTTCACCGTGAGATAAACTATATGGGGCTGCTCTCCAAATTTTTCCAGGGCTGCTTTTCAGTCCCAGTCCGGCCCTGGAGAGAGACGGGCGCCTAGCAACCGCTCGGCGCCCCTCGTTCTCCCCCGCACCAAAAAAAAGAAGACAGCGTTTAATAGCCGCTCGCTGGTGCCCGCTGCTTCACTGCTGGTCGCCGAAATATGACGTCATATTACGGCGCTCAGCAGTGAAGCAGCGGGCACCAGCGAGCGGTTCAGGAAGACAGAAGTATCGTCCTCCCGTCGCTGGACTTCAAGGTGAGAGGGGGGGAGAGGGAGTTAAAAAGTGATGAGGAAGGGAGGGAGGGAGTTAAAAAGTGATGAGGAAGGGAGGGAGGGAGTTAAAAAGTGATGAGGAAGGGAGGGAGGGAGTTAAAAAGTGATGAGGAAGGGAGGGAGGGAGTTAAAAAGTGATGAGGAAGGGAGGGAGTTAAAAAGTGATGAGGGAGGGAGGGAGTTAAAAAGTGATGAGGGAGGGAGGGAGTTAAAAAGTGATGAGGGAGGGAGGGAGTTAAAAAGTGATGAGGAAGGGAGGGAGGGAGGGAGTTAAAAAGTGATGAGGAAGGGAGGGAGGGAGGGAGTTAAAAAGTGATGAGGAAGGGAGGGAGGGAGGGAGTTAAAAAGTGATGAGGAAGGGAGGGAGGGAGGGAGTTAAAAAGTGATGAGGAAGGGAGGGAGGGAGGGAGTTAAAAAGTGATGAGGAAGGGAGGGAGGGAGGGAGTTAAAAAGTGATGAGGAAGGGAGGGAGGGAGGGAGTTAAAAAGTGATGAGCAAGGGAGGGAGGGAGGGAGTTAAAAAGTGATGAGCAAGGGAGGGAGGGAGGGAGTTAAAAAGTGATGAGCAAGGGAGGGAGGGAGTTAAAAAGTGATGAGCAAGGGAGGGAGGGAGGGAGTTAAAAAGTGATGAGGAAGGGAGGGAGGGAGGGAGTTAAAAAGTGATGAGGAAGGGAGGGAGGGAGGGAGTTAAAAAGTGATGAGGAAGGGAGGGAGGGAGGGAGTTAAAAAGTGATGAGCAAGGGAGGGAGGGAGGGAGTTAAAAAGTGATGAGCAAGGGAGGGAGTTAAAAAGTGATGAGCAAGGGAGGGAGGGAGTTAAAAAGTGATGAGCAAGGGAGGGAGGGAGGGAGTTAAAAAGTGATGAGCAAGGGAGGGAGGGAGGGAGTTAAAAAGTGATGAGCAAGGGAGGGAGGGAGGGAGGGAGTTAAAAAGTGATGAGGAAGGGAGGGAGGGAGTTAAAAAGTGATGAGGAAGGAAAGGAAGGGAGGGAGTTAAAAAGTGATGAGGAAGTGAGGGAATTAAAAAGTGATGAGGAAGGGAGGGAGGGAGTTAAAAAGTGATGAGGAAGGGAGGGAGGGAGGGAGTTAAAAAGTGATGAGGAAGGGAGGGAGGGAGGGAGTTAAAAAGTGATGAAGGGAGGGAGGGAGTTAAAAAGTGATGAGGAAGGGAGAGAGGGAGGGAGTTAAAAAGTGATGAGGAAGGGAGGGAGGGAGTTAAAAAGTGATGAGGGAGGGAGTTAAAAAGTGATGAGGAAGGGAGGGAGGGAGGGAGTTAAAAAGTGATGAGGAAGGGAGGGAGGGAGGGAGGGAGTTAAAAAGTGATGAGGAAGGGAGGGAGGGAGGGAGTTAAAAAGTGATGAGGAAGGGAGGGAGGGAGTTAAAAAGTGATGAGGAAGGGAGGGAGGGAGGGAGTTAAAAAGTGATGAGGAAGGGAGGGAGGGAGGGAGTTAAAAAGTGATGAGGAAGGGAGGGAGGGAGGGAGTTAAAAAGTGATGAGGAAGGGAGGGAGGGAGGGAGTTAAAAAGTGATGAGGGAGGGAGGGAGTTAAAAAGTGATGAGGAAGGGAGGGAGTTAAAAAGTGATGAGGAAGGGAGGGAGGGAGGGAGTTAAAAAGTGATGAGGAAGGGAGGGAGGGAGGGAGTTAAAAAGTGATGAGGAAGGGAGGGAGGGAGGGAGGGAGTTAAAAAGTGATGAGGAAGGGAGGGAGGGAGGGAGTTAAAAAGTGATGAGGAAGGGAGGGAGGGAGGGAGTTAAAAAGTGATGAGGGAGGGAGGGAGGGAGTTAAAAAGTGATGAGGAAGGGAGGGAGGGAGTTAAAAAGTGATGAGGGAGGGAGGGAGTTAAAAAGTGATGAGGAAGGGAGGGAGGGAGGGAGTTAAAAAGTGATGAGGAAGGGAGGGAGGGAGAGAGTTAAAAAGTGATGAGGAAGGGAGGGAGGGAGGGAGGGAGTTAAAAAGTGATGAGGAAGGGAGGGAGGGAGTTAAAAAGTGATGAGGAAGGGAGGGAGGGAGTTAAAAAGTGATGAGGAAGGGAGGGAGTTAAAAAGTGATGAGGAAGGGAGGGAGGGAGTTAAAAAGTGATGAGGAAGGGAGGGAGGGAGGGAGTTAAAAAGTGATGAGGAAGGGAGGGAGGGAGGGAGTTAAAAAGTGATGAGGAAGGGAGGGAGAGAGGGAGTTAAAAAGTGATGAGGGAGGGAGGGAGGGAGTTAAAAAGTGATGAGGGAGGGAGGGAGGGAGTTAAAAGTGATGAGGGAGGGAGGGAGTTAAAAAGTGATGAGGGAGGGAGGGAGGGAGTTAAAAAGTGATGAGGAAGGGAGGGAGGGAGTTAAAAAGTGATGAGGGAGGGAGAGGGGGTAGATATAAGTAAAGAGTGTGCCTTAATGTGTGGATGCATTGAGTGAATGAGAGAGAGCATGAGTTAATATGTGAATGTATTGTCTGAATGAGGGAGAGCATGAGTTAATGTGTGGATGAGTTGCCTGAATGAGGGAGAGCATGAGTTAATGTGTGGATGAGTTGCCTGAATGAGGGAGAGCATGAGTTAATGTGTGGATGAGTTGCCTGAATGAGGGAGAGCATGAGTTAATGTGTGGATGCATTGAGTGAATGAGGGAGAGCATGAGTTAATGTGTGGATGAGTTGTCTGAATTAAAGTGTGAATTAGTGAGTGACTGTAAAAGTGTTTGTGTATCATAGATGTATAATTGTGGAAGGGCAAAGATGGCACTAGCAGGAGGTTTGAGCCTTGGGGACCAAGATGGCACAGGCAGGGTGTATATGGGACAAAGATGGCACTGGCCGGACTGTTTGGGGACAAAGTTGACTTGTGCTGGGCTGTTTGGGGACAAAGATTGCAAATCTTATGTGTGTTATCTGGGTGCTAGTCGGGTTCTATGTGGGCAGTGTGGACGCCAGGGCTGGCTTTGGGGTGTGCAACCTGTAATCTATGCCTGTAATTTAGGGGGTTTTAAATATACCTTTAATGCCCTGTTTTTATGTGAATTCCAATTGATCTTTACCTGCAAAGATGGGTTTTTGTGTTATTCTGTAGATCTATATCTGCTATGCTATGTTTCCATACATTATTTTTGTGTACTTGGAAATACAGGGTTAATATGTCTTATTCAGTTGATCTATACCTGCGATGCTACGTTTCATATATTATTATTGTATACCTGCAAATACAGGATTTGTATGTCTGATTCTGTTTATTTGATATATACCTTCAGTGCTGAGATCAGCAGTGTGTGTTTTTTCAGTGGTATGATTTAATGGTGGAAATTATTAATGCCCCCCCAGTTTGACTGTGGTATCTTGTGTGCCCCCTTAAATATTGTTTCTAGAGTCGCCACTGTTCCCTACACACATGTTAACAGCCTGCGCCTGCGCCTGCCCCCCTCCTCATCGCAGCCCTTATGAAACCAACAACATGGGCTGTTTCACAACAAGGGAGGGCAGCCCAGAGACAGCCAATGGGAGGCCACCCCTGCCGGTCACGTGAGCACACACTTTATGTAATGTTGCCGCACATGTTATGTCAGGGGCTCTTTGTGCTTCTTCTTCTTCCCACTTTGTCTCCGCCGGAGTCCGGATCCGCTGCGTGCCAAGCGGGGTGGAGTGTTACCCTCCTGTGACCCATGGATGTCTTTAACTGCCCCTCCTGCCAGCAGGCCCTCTGGGACCCTGTAACTGTAAGATGCGGCCACTCTTTCTGCAAAAGGTGCTTGCGGGGGCCAGCAGTGGACAGGTGCCACATTTGCAAGCAGAAGCTGAAGCCCAGGGGTGCCCAGGAGCTGAAATGTAACACCCTTTTATGCAACTTGCTGGAGAAGTGCCTGCAGAGCGAAACCAGACTGAACAGGGTGAGAAGCGACCTGCGCGATTTGCTCTCACTCCAGGACCACGAAGAGGCAGCAAAAGTGGCCTCCAGAGGAGTTGCGATGGGTGAGTTTCTGTAGGAGGTCCCATGGGGGGCATTTAAATGTCTATATGTGATCCTCATGATGATATAAGAGTAGATCATATATCACATTATATATGATCATTGCTATTATATACCGGGATTAACTCATCCATAGCCAGCGCATATTGAGTTTCTGTAAAATTGTGGACAGCGATCATTATCAATGCGTTTCTGTATTTTAATGGCCTGTTGTATGATTATTATTATTATTTATTGTTGTATATAGCGCCATCATAAATACGCTGGTGGCAGCGTGTTAGGTGCCTGCCGCCGTCGCACTGTTACGTGTCTATGTAGGATGCCATCCTGAGAATGGAACGTAAAAACCTTTTTTGTTACTTAAAATATTTGTACTGGTGGTTGATCTGTGCCTTCCTACCATTAGACTGGGCTTAGAGGGTCTTTCAGGTGTTGAAATGTCTGCCCAGAGCCCAGCAATGCATTAAAGTGCAGAACCTTCTTAGATGGAGAGGGGGAATGACGGAAGTAGAGGCGCATGTCCAAGACTGGACTCATCTCTGATAGCCTCAGGTCAGTTGAACCATCAGACGTGATATCAGTGCCAGTTAGGCATACCTTGGAGATCTTCTTTAGTCAGCTGACTGCAACTATTTAGGTATTAACCCTTTAATAGCACGTCAAGAAGATTCTTTGGAGTGATTTGCCAAATTGTAAGACTTGTCATTTTTTTTAAAGATGCGCTTAACTGAGTCACCTGCATTCAAGCAGGGATATCATCCATAACATACTGGTATCAAAAGCACCAAGTAGGGGTCTTATGTATGATCACAGCAGTGTAGAATAGGACAGAGTCAGTTCCAGACCGTGTGATCTGGAGATTTTACTCCTTCATCCAGAGACGCAGATATTTGGGCAACAAACCACGGACTCCGGGTCAAACCTTAAGAGTTCCCAGCTAGGCTCTTACAAGAATTATGGGGCTCGTTCATTCTTTGGTGCAAAATTGGACGTTTGGGTGAGAGAGGGAACGTTCCTTGTCTCTCACCCTGCTCTGCGGACGCTGACATATTTAGATTTACGAATGTTTGCCATGTTAGGTTTTTTTTATGTTCTGTCCAATAGCAGATTATCTAAAATCATAGCTACCTATGGAGTAGGAGGAACGTAAACCAGTTCTGGGTGGATCGGGGAGCACCTGTGAACGCTGTGTGTCTGCTTATGACAGCTTGACAAAGGCCCTGTTTGGCCGAAACGTTGCTTTTGTTTGTTTTCGCTTAATAAAGTGTCCTAGAGACTGGAAGCTGTTTGGAGTGCTGGGATTCCTTTTCTTTGTTTGAATGCTTATGACACGGTTTGAGTAATAAGCAGCATTTAACGATAAGTAATTAGCGAGATCTTTAACCTGAGTGCTGTTGGTAGCTACTGAATACTTCAAAGCAGTCTGGTGACACTTTCCCGAACATCCAAGAGGGAGTCACTGGGTTCTGTCTATGAGACACATATAGTGCTACATGTAGTATGGGCGATCAGACCTACTTCCACATTTCTGGGTGACAGATGGTGCCCTTCTGTGGCACCTGGACCAAGAGCCGGAGCTAGGCCCTTTTGCACCCGAGGCAACGATGAAAAATTGCACCCCCCAGCTATTTATTTTTTACAGAGGTTGTTTAATTTACACTGCCCTTACACACACCTGTCCATAAACACACAAACACACATACACGTTGCCTTTACACACACCTGTTCATTATCACGCATATACGCATACACTGCCCTTATACACAACTGCCCATAAACACACATATATGCATACACTGCCCTTACACACGACTGCCCATAAACACACACATACACTGCCCTTACACGCGACTGCCCTCACACACACACACCTGCCCATTAATATGTATATACACATACACCAGCTTACAAACATACAAATACCTACACTTCCCTTACACACGCACACACACCAGCTTACAAACACACACCTGCCCTTTAACACGTGTATACACATACACTGCCCTCACACTCCCCTACATTTACACACACACACATATACACACACACCAGCTTACAAACACAGAAATACCTACACTGCCCATACACACACACACGCTGCCCATACACACACACACACTGCCTATTCACACAGACACACACATGCTGCCCATACACACACATGCTGCCCATACACACACACGCTACCCATACACACACACACACTGCCCACACACACTGCTCATACACACACACACACTGCTCATACACACACACACATATTGCCCATACACATACACACACACTGCCCATACACACACACCAGGTTACAAACACAAACACATACACAGCACTTACACACACACCAGCTTACAAACACACACATATACACAGCCCTCACACACACACACCAGCTTACAGACACACATCTATACACAGCCCTTTCTCCCATCTATTACTTTTCTCATCTTCCATCATCTTCTATCTTCCATCCTGTGGTGGGAGCTCGAGGTCTGTCACTCCAGGCCTCTGCTTGACATCATATCCCGGAGCTCTGCATCATTTGCCGTCGCATAGTGGTTAGGGAGAACGGAAGACGAGGTCTGAATAGGGAGCGTGAGGTCTGTCAAATGTTGGGCCGGTTTGAGGGGGATTGTGATATCCCCAACCAGCCCTGCTCATCGGACACCTCATAGAAACATAGAAACATAGAAACATAGAAAGTGACGGCAGATAAGAGCCAGAAGGCCCATCCAGTCTGCCCAACCTCTGAGTACTCTCCTTTAGTACTTGCCCTTATCCTATATCTAGCTTGGCATTATGCCTATCCCATGCTTGCTTAAATGACTTTACTGTATTAACATCTACCACTTCCACTGGGAGGCTATTCCATGCGTCCACTACCCTTTCCGTAAAGTAATATTTTCTGATGTTACCATTAAACCTTTGCCCCTCTAGTTTATGCTTGTGTCCTCTTGTTGCGGTTTTATTTCTTCTTTTAAATAAACTTTCTTCCTTTACTTTGTTGATTCCCTTTAAGTATTTAAATGTTTCTATCATATCCCCCCTGTCCCGTCTTTTTTCCAGGCTATATAGGTTAAGATCCTTTAACCTGTCCTGGTAAGGTTTATTTTGTAATCCATAAACCATTTTAGTAGCCCTTCTCTGCACTTTCTCCAACATATCTATATCCTTCTGGAGATATGGTCTCCAGTACTGTACACAATACTCCAAGTGAGGTCTCACCAGTGATCTGTACAGCGGCATGAGCACTTCCCTCTTCCTACTGCTAATACCTCTCGCTATACAACCAAGCATTCTGCTAGCATTACCTGCTGCTCTACTGCATTGTCTACCTACCTTTAAATCCTCAGAAATAATTACCCCTAAATCCCTTTCCTCACACGTTGAGGTTAGGACAGTACCAAATAGTCTATACTCTGCCCTTGGGTTTTTATGCCCCAGGTGCATTACTTTGCATTTATCCACGTTAAATGCCAATTGCCACAGCTCTGACCATTTTTCCAGCTTACCTAGATCGTTTGCCATTTGGCTTCTTCCTCCAGGAACATCAACCCTGTTGCAAATTTTTGTGTCGTCGGCAAATAAACATACCTTTCCATCAACACCATCTGCAATATCACTAATGAAAATATTAAAGAGAATGGGTCCAAGTACAGATCCCTGAGGTATCCCACTGGTAACAAGACCTTGTTCTGAATATACGCCATTGACTACAACCCTCTGTTTTCTGTCACTCAGCCACTCCTTAATCCATTCAACAACATTGGGATCTAAACCCAGAGATTGCAGTTTATTTATAAGTCTTCTATGTGGGACTGAGTCAAAGGCCTTACTGAAATCCAGATACGCAATGTCTACTGCACCACCTTGATCAATTACTTTAGTCACCCAATCAAAAAAATCAATAAGATTTGTTTGGCAAGATCTTCCTGAGGAAAACCCATGTTGTTTTTGATCTTGAAAGCCATGTGACTTCAGATGTTCAACAATCCTTTCCTTTAACATTGTTTCCATTAATTTTCCCACTACAGATGTAAGACTAACTGGCCTGTAGTTGCCCGACTCCTCCCTACTGCCTTTTTTGTGTATAGGCACAACATTCGCTACTTTCCAATCCCCAGGGACAACTCCCGTTACCAATGATTCGTTAAATATATCAGTTAACGGTTTTGCTAGTACACCCCCAAGCTCTTTTAATAACTTGGGGTGTATCCCATCAGGCCCCATCGACTTATTTGTCTTTACCTTAGACAACTGAAGTAAAACCTCCGCCTCGATAAACTCACATATTTCAAATGATTCAGTCTTTTTTCCCAACTGAGGTCCCATTCCATCATTCTCATCTGTAAAAACTGAACAGAAATATTCATTGAGACAGTCAGCTAAACCTTTATCCTCTTCTACATATATGCCTTTTGTTTTTAGTCTAACTAATCCTTGTTTAACTTTCCTTTTCTCATTTATATATCTAAAAAATGTTTTATCTCCATTTTTTACTGATAGGGCAATTCGCTCTTCTGCCTGTGATTTGGCAGTTTTTATAACTTTCTTTGCCTCTTTCTGCCTAATTTTATAGATCTGTCTATCTTCCTCACTTTGGGTATTTTTGTATCTACTAAAGGCTAACTTCTTGTCTTTCACGATTTTGGCCACTTCTGCAGAGTACCACAGCGGTTTCCTTAATTTTTTACTCTTACTGACCAACCTAATACAATTTTCTGTTATCTTCAATAAAACAGCTTTTACAAAATCCCATTTCTCCTGAACACCATTTAAATTGCCCCAGTCTGATAATGACTCCTCTATACATTTTCTCATTTTAGAAAAGTCAGCTTTTCTAAAATCTAAAACTTTTGTTTTTGTGTGGTGTGACTCAGTCACTGTTTGTATATTAAACCACACAGACTGATGATCACTAGATCCCAAACTTTCACCTACAGAAATATCTGTTAACAAATCTCCATTTGTGAACACTAAATCCAATGTGGCCTCCTTACGAGTTGGTTCCTCAACCACCTGTTTTAAAGATAATCCCAATAAGGAGTTTAGAATATCCGCACTCCTGGTACAACCAGCTACTTTCGTTTTCCAGTTCACATCAGGGAGATTAAAGTCACCCATGATTATAACATCCCCCTTCACTGTCATTTTAGCTATTTCCTCCACTAGTAGATTATCGAGTTCTTCTACTTGTCCTGGGGGTCTATAAATCACACCTATGCGAGTTACTTTACTTTTGCCAAATTGTACTGTAACCCAAACCGACTCTAAGTTCTCTTCACCAACTTGTATTAAGTTAGATTTTATGTTATTTTTCACATATAGGGCCACCCCTCCCCCTTTCCTGCCCTTTCTATCTTTTCTATATAAAGAGTACCCCGGTATTGATATGTCCCAGTCATTTTTCTCATTATACCATGTCTCAGTAACAGCCACTATATCAACATTCTCAGTTGCCACAACTGTTACAAGTTCATGGATCTTATTCCCTAAACTGCGAGCATTTGTAGACATGACCTTCAGCTTGTCATTTAACACCGATGCTGCAATCACTTTCTGTCCTTGCTTTGGGGGGCAAAACATATGCTTCTCCCTATTATCTTTATAGACCAAGCCCCCAGATCCACCCACCTGGTTACTAAGTAAATCGCCTTCCCTTTCTATACTGTCTAACCCGGTATTTATTCCCTCCCCCCCCATTCCTAGTTTAAAATCTCCTCCAACCGTCTAACCATTCTCTCCCCAAGCACATTGGACCCTCTTGCATTTAGGTGCAATCCATCACGACTATAGAGATTGTACCCCAAAGCAAAATCAGCCCAGTGCTCTAAGAACCCAAAGCCCTCCTTCTTACACCAAGACTTCAGCCATGCATTTAGCTGCCTAATCTCCCGCTGCCTTTCTGGTGTAGCACATGGCACAGGTAGTATCTCTGAGAATACTACCTTGGAGGTCCTTTTCTTAATCTTACTACCCAAGTCCCTAAAATTATCTTTTAGGACACTCCATCTTCCTCTTACTATGTCATTGGTGCCAATGTGCACCAAGACAGCTGGATCCTCACCAGCCCCTCCCAATAATCTATCCACTCTGTCCGCAACATGCCGAACCCGGGCACCCGGGAGACAGCAAACCATTCGGTTGCTGCGATCAGAGCTACAGATTACCCTGTCTGTTTTCCTGATTATTGAATCCCCTACCACCACAACCTGCCTGGGCTTTCCTTCCTTTCGGATCCCCTGCACATTGGATGAGCTGCTCTCCCGGCTGTTAGGGAGAACAGCTTTTTCCGCAAAGCCTACCTCTGAGTCTGCCTCCCCAACATGCTCACTTAAAAGGGCAAATTTGTTGGGAGGGAGAGACTCTGGGCTGGCTTGCCTCTTCCTCTTCCCTTCCCCACTGCAACCACGTCTTACTGTCACCCAGCTATGTGCCTGACTCCCTTCTGACTGATCTCCTCCCTCATTGCTAGGGGCCCCATCTAAACTTTGCTCAGTGAGCAACAGACTCCTCTCAAGGTTGTCAATCTCTCTCAGTGTTTCAATGTGCCTCTTAAGAGCACCAACCTCAGCTTCCAGAGAGACCAATTGATCACACTTACCACAGCGATATGGACCCAGGAACTGCTGTTCCAAGCATGCATACATATGGCATGATGTGCACTGAGTGAAATCTCCAAGCTTGCTCATTCTTTATAAAGGGACGCGAGTATAGAATTTAAACAGTTGCTTTATGTCACTTACCCTCCTTGCTCTTGCACTCTTGTGTTGCACTAACTGCTGTGGTGCACAAACTGGTCACTTACAGAAAGCAAGTCACTTAGAAAATGCAAGCCCCTTACAGTGAGCAACCACTTCCTTATATACAGAGCAACACAGTTAATTGATTATAAACCCCACCCTTAACTAATTACACTATAGAAAATGGGAGAAAAAAAAAACCAAACAGTTAATGCAAAACACACAGTTTTTTTTTTTGTTTTTTTTTGTTTTTTTTACCACAAACCCTTCAACCCTCTTGTTGCTGGTTGAGATACAAACCCACTGTTGGTATACTTATAATACCACTTCTCTGCCGCTGCTGTGGTGCACAAACTGGTCACTTACAGAAAGCAAGTCACTTAGAAAATGCAAGCCCCTTACAGTGAGCAACCACTTCCTTATATACAGAGCAACACAGTTAATTGATTATAAACCCCACCCTTAACTAATTACACTATAGAAAATGGGAGAAAAAAAAACCAAACAGTTAATGCAAAACACACAGTTTTTTTTTTTTTTTTTTTTTTTTTTTTTACCACAAACCCTTCAACCCTCTTGTTGCTGGTTGAGATACAAACCCACTGTTGGTATACTTATAATACCACTTCTCTGCCGCTGCTGTGGTGCACAAACTGGTCACTTACAGAAAGCAAGTCACTTAGAAAATGCAAGCCCACCCCAGACCAGTGCTGATGATGCCTGGGTGCGCACTGCCCACGGGGGCGCCTGATGAGCAGGGCTGGATGGGGAGAGCACAATCGTGCAGTCCCCTGAAGACCGGCACAGGGGAGGGGGCCTTTCCGGTCGCCCTCTCCCAAATAGAAATGCTACTGTCCGTGATCTCCCCAAGCAGACCTGCAGCTTCTGATCGGGCAGCTGTGCGCCCCCTCGCAGGTGCGCCCAAGGCGAGTGGCTCACTCGCCTCACCCTTGCTACAGCCCTGCCTGGACCAGGAGAATGCCAGCTGTCACTCCAGAAAATATGGTGTCCTCCAATGAAAGTAGGTCCCAATGTAATGTAAGAAAATACCCGCAATGTATAAGTAGGTTGGACCCCCACCCACTAGGGGCCACAAAAAAACCCCTTCATGCCTGGTCATACACAGAAGAACTCTACATTGGCATTGAGAACCGTAGCCATAATGGACTACATACATTGGGAATTCAACAATTCTATTGCCATAGCAACAATTAATAATAATTTATTATCATTCAAGAATTATTTCAAAACTGTATGTATATTTAGTTACAAAAGTATATTGAGTAGAGTACGTTGAATATCGACACATGTAACATTCAATGTAATTATGTTGTAGGCGCAACATATTAAACACTGGCTAAATTTTCCTCCATTTAGCTGCTTGAAGATCTCGGTTTTCCAGGGGCCTTCATCTCCTGAAGAGCTGTTAGACGAGGTCTCTCATTACTTGAAGTCGTCCAGTCCAGACGCCGCTACCCTCATAGCTCCTCTAAAAGCTGCATCCGTTGATTCATGTGGCACAATAGCGAATGTGAAGGTAACGTTAAGTTTTGGTATGATTGGGATATAGCCATTGAAATACTGCAGGTTTACCTTACCAGGAGACATACGAAAATCACAAACAGTAGGAACCAAATTCATAACTTACCTCTGGCTCAGGGGGCATAAGATTGAAATGTTGAAATGTTGAAATGTTGAGATACATCTGATGTCATCAATACAATGTGAGCCAGGAGAAAGAGTCAGAGCAAGCTATAGGTAAAGGGCCATATTTTAAATTTAGTTTCAGAGGGTATGCAGAGCTAGTGGAGGGACTGGCACAGTGGGGCAGCTAATGATGGGACAGGGACTAATACTCACCGTACCCTTGTCTTTAGACAACGTCACATATTATATGACTCCACTTATTGTACCTCCCCTTTTATTATACTGTAAAGCGTAACATAGATGCACAAACACGTAGTAAAAAATAAATATGCGTACATATACATTGTACTGTGAAAAAGTATTTCCACTCTTTCCCATTTTTTCTGGCTTTTGCACATTTGTCACATTGAAATGTTTCAGATCATCAAACTAATTTTAATATTAAATAAAGTCAACTTCAGTAAAACACAAAATGCAGTTTTCAAATGAAGATTTTATGTATGGGAGGAAAATAAGCTATCCTACTCAACCTGGCACTATGTGAAAAAGTAATTGCCCCCTTACTTATTGAATCAATTAATTAACCAAATTTAAATGATAATTGGGTTTAATTTCACTAGACACCCCCAGACATGATAACTCCCAGCCCTGCTGAATCTAAATATCAATTAAATAGAAAGTTTTTTGCAAAGTGATGTAGACTTAAAGATCTCAGAAAGCAGCACATGATGCCACGATCTGAAGAAACTCAAGAGCAAAGAAGAAACAAAGTCATTGACATCTATCAGTCTGGAAATCATCCAAAGCAATTTCTAAGGCTCTGGGACTCCAGCAAAGCACTGTGAGAGCCATTATCTACAAATGGAGAAAACGAACAAAAAGAACACAAACTCTTGTCTGACATTTGCCAAAATACATCTTGATGATCCTCAAGACTTTTGGGATAATATTCTGTGGACTGATGAGTCTAAAGTGGAATTTTTTGGAAAGACATGCTTCCTGGTAAATCTGAAGTAAATCTTAACACAGCATTCCATAACATCATACCAACAGTCTAACACGGTGGTGGTGGTAGTGTGGTGGCCTGGGACTGCTTTGCTGTTTCAGGACCTGGGCGACTTCCCATAATTGATGACGCCTGAAGGAGAATGTCCAGTCATCAGTTTGTGACCTAAAGCACAAGCGCAGTTGGTTATGCAGCAGGACCATGATCCGAAGCACATAAGCAAGTCCACCTCTTAATGGCTCAAAATAAACAAAATGAAGGTTCGGTGCTACCAAGTCAAAGTCCTGACTTAAATCCGTAGGTAATGCTCGAAAACCTTCCAATGTGGCTGAATTAAGCCAAGAAGAGTCACCAATATTAATAATAATATTGCTATTTATTGCAAATGTTTGATTGCACTTTTTGCGCAAAGGATGGCAACCAGTAATGGCATTATTTTTTCACATGAGTAAAAAAGGTTTTGATGAACTCTTTACCTTCAATAAATAAAATAATGATTTAAAATCTGCATTTTGTGTTTATAAATTGTTTTATATTAACATGTAAATATGACAAGAAAGGAGAAATTGAAGAAATTAGGTAAATACCGTATTTTCTCTAGTTTTTTCAGAGTAAATGGTCTGAAAAATATCCCTCGTCTTATATTCGTTATAATCAAACCTCAAATAGAGATCTGACTACAAGACTAAGATCCATATTCCCCGCAGCGCTGCAGGGGACTTGAATCCTTCTCTCCGGCAGCCAGTGGCATCTATGACAGAGCGCAGGCATCACATGACCTTCCAGTGCTCCACCAAAGAAGCCGTGGCACTTTTTATTAACAGAGCAATTCTCTCTTCTGCATGTGCTCTGGCAGCTCTTATAACATGCTTGTCTTCTTTCTGCCTAATCTTATAGATCTGTCTGCCTTCCTAACTTTGCTTTTCTTTGTATTTACTAAATGCTTCTTGTTTTTTACTATTCTGGCCACTTCTGCGGAGTATCACAGTGTTTTCTTTAAATTTTGCTCTTACTGACCAGCCTAATAAAACTTTATGTTACCTTCAATAATTGAACTTTTAAATAATCTCATTCCTCCTGTACTCCATTAAATGGCACCAAGTAACTTTTTTACACATTTTCTCATTTTAGAAAATTCAGCAAGGGTGTGGGGTCATTAGGGTGACCAAATTTGCCTTGTTTTCCAGGACACATATAATTTTTACATATTGCTGACCAAACCTGCTGTATGGGGCATCATTTTATCTGTGCTGGCGGCATCAATACACAAGGGGGCAGCTGGGGCCATTACTTAAATCAATACTAAAAGGAGGGGCTGGCTGGGGGCAAAAACACAAAAGGGGGGTCAATGACAAAGAATTGTGGGAAAAAAACATTGTTTTTATTGTTGTAGCTTAGCCCATCCAGATGTGTGACAGAGCCTGTCCAGGTGTGTGTGTGTTTGGGTGTTAGTTTGGCAGAGCCTTTCCTGTGTTTGGGTGTCGATGTGGAAGAGGCTTTCCTGGTGTGTGTGTGTCAGTGCGGCAGAGCCTGTCCTGGTGTGTGTGTGTTTGGGTGTCAATGTCCTGGTGTGTGTGTTTGGGTGTTGGTGTGGCAGAGCCTGTCCTGGTGTGTGTGTGTGTCAGTGTGGCACAGCCTGTCCTGGTGTGTGTGTTTGGGTGTCGATGTGCCAGAGCCTGTCCTGGTGTATATGTCTGGGTGTTGGTGTGGCAGAGCCTGTCCTGGTGTGTTTGTCGGTGTGGCAGAACATGTCCTGGTGTGTGTGTTTTTGGGTGTCAATGTGGCAGAGCCCATCCTGATGTTTGGTTGTTGATGTGGCAGAGCCTGTCCTGGTGTGTGTGTTTGGTCATCTGTTTCCTGGCACTGTAGAAATAAATTTAACTATTTAATTTTTACCATTTCAGAGATAAAGCACCCTCCTTTGTAGATCACTTCAAAGGACAAACCTTTCCAGGCCCAAAAATCAGTGAGAGGAGAAGTAAAGTTATTGTGTTATTTACTCTATTTCAATCTGCATATTTTATTAAAATTGATTAGTGACTTCAGGCACCCTGTGTATGATGACTTTTTTAGTGTACTGATGTACTCCCAATCCCATCACATTAGATTATATCCTATATTATCTGCCTAGCACTGATGTCATCTTATCCAGTACACATGGATGCTGAGGAGTTAAGCTTCTGTCTATTGATTTTATTTCTATAAAAAAGGCCCACCAAAATCCTCAGCACCAGGCCCATGATGATCTTAATCCAGCCCTGCCAATAACTAATACATAAAGATTTTTGTATATTGTATATTTTTCATTTTTTAGAGTCAATTACCAGCCCCTGGCAAGTATGTCTTAATGGGAAATAAGATTAAAGCGATTAAAGGGAAATGCTCTGAAAAATACCCCTTGTTTTATAATCCAACCTCAAATAAGAGTAAGATCCAGATCCCTGCAGGGCTACAGGGGACCTGGATCCTTGTCTCTGTCAGCTGGTGGACGTCTGCGCAATGTGCCGGGACTCCTATGACGGAGCGGCAACGTGACATAATATTTGGGTCAACATAGAAGTAAAGTCATGCAGTAAGAAAAAAAATTATATAGCTGTATTATTCCAAAAGAAAATGAAGCCTTTAGTCAGTTGATACACTTTATTACGCTAAAATAGAAATACATATAAAGTAACAAAAGCTTTTAAGACCTCACTTGTCACTTATTTTGTGTGATTTATATTTATATGAATTTCTGATGTTAAGTATTTCTTTTTCTTTCTAAATATCTTACAGGGAGGAAAGAAGAAAAAAGACAAGCATTAGAAGAACAAAAGTGATACAATGTTGCTGGAACATGCATTTAACAAACCTCCATTATACTTATTAATGCGCTTCTGCATGTGTGTTTGTAAATGGTCTGCAATGTATATACTGATCTTTACTTAAAGGTCATGGGTTTTCAGAATAAAACCTTAAACAAACTTGTTGAAGTATTCCAATATCTTATGAAATATACCGAGTACCTGTATATAGACTCTATACAATCGTCTACAGCCTAGGGCTGAATATTGAGCAGACTGAGGGATCTATCAGGAAATAACACGGGGGCTCAATATAGAAAACAGAGGGGGGGTATTAAAGAAACATTTACATAAATAAAGGCGTTTCACAATGTATCAGAGGGAAGTTCGTGAAATCAAGGAGCTGAAACCACAACTCTCCTGACAAGCCTTCTGTTGGTGAATAACTACAAACAGCAGACTAAGGTAGCAGGGACTTAGGTAGCAAGCTCAAGGCAAGGACCTCCAAGGTAGTATTTTCTGAAATATTACCTGTACCACGTGCCACACCAGAGAGGCAGCGGGAGATTAGGGAGTTAAACAAGTGGCTCAGAAGCTGGTGTAGGAAGGAGGGGTTTGGCTCTACAGTAGGGACGGGCTGCACCTCAATGGGGAGGGTGCAGCTGTACTCGGGGAGAAGATGGCCAGAAGGGTGGAGGAGTGTTTAAACTAGGGAAAGGGGGGGAGGGAAACTACAATATAGAAGGGGAAGATAGTATAGATAGAGAGCTGGGGCATATAAATGTACCTGGGGGTGGAGCGGAGGGAGGGGTTAGAATAGTTAATAGGGATAGGCTTGATAGGAGAAAAAACCATACACCTCTAAATTGTATGCTTACTAATGCCAGAAGTCTGACCAATAAAACTGGCGAACTGGAGTTAATAATGTCTGCAGAAAATTATGACATAGTGGGTATAACAGAGACATGGTTGGATGATAGCTATGACTGGGCGGTTAACATACAGGGTTATAGTCTATTCAGGAAGGATCGAAAAAAAACGAAAAGGGGGAGGAGTTTGCCTTTATGTAAAGTCCAGCCTAAAGGCCACACTGCGGGAGAATATATGTGAGGGAAATGATGATGTGGAGTCATTATGGGTAGAAATATATGGAAAGAAAAATAATAAAATACTGATCGGGGTTTGCTATAAGCCACCAAATATAATTGAAGCAGCAGAAGATCAATTATTAAAGCAAATAAACAAGGCAGCAAATCACAATGAGGTGGTTATTATGGGGGACTTTAACTATCCCGACATAAACTGGGAAACCGAGACCTGTGAATCTCATAAAGGAAACCGCTTTCTGACTATAAGTAAAGATAATTATCTGTCCCAAATGGTACAGGACCCAACCAGAGGGGGCGCTCTACTGGACTTAATATTAACCAACAGACCTGACAGAGTAACTAATGTGCAGGTCAGAGGGCACCTAGGAAATAGTGATCACAATATAATACATTATAACTTGTCGTTCAATAAGGGAACTCTTAGAGGAGCCACAAGAACTATGAACTTTAGGAAGGCAAAGTTTGATCAACTAAGAGAAGCCCTTAACACTGTAAATTGGGAAAATGTCCTCAAAAACAAAAGCACAGATACTAAATGGGAGATTTTTCAAAATATCTTAAATTCTCACTGTGAAAAGTACATACCGTATGGGAATAAAAGTGTCAGGAGCAAGAGAAAACCAATGTGGATAAATAAAAATGTAAAGGTGGCAATAAATGGCAAAAAAAGGCATTTAAGCTACTAAAACAGGAAGGCAGTGAGGAAGCACTAAGAAGCTATCGGGAAAAAAATAAAATATGTAAAAATCAGATAAAAGCAGCAAAAGTGGCGACAGAAAGACTCATTGCCAAAGAGAGTAAAACAAACCCCAAAATGTTCTTTAACTATATAAATAGTAAAAAGGTTAAAAATGAAAGCGTCGGCCCCTTAAAAAGTAATGAGGGAGACGTTATAGACGGGGATCAGGAAAAAGCGAATCTATTAAATATATTCTTCTCTGCTGTATTCACAGAGGAAAATGAAATGCCAGGTAATATACAGCAGGATGAGATAAATGCCCCAGTACATGTCGCCTGTCTAACCCAGGAAGAAGTGCAGTGCCGCCTAAAAAAAATCAAAATAGGTCCAGATGGCATTCACCCCCGCGTTCTAAGGGAGTTAAGTAATGTAATAGACAGACCCCTATTTCTAATATTCAAGGACTCTATAGTGACCGGGTCTGTTCCCCAGGACTGGCGCATTGCAAATGTTGTGCCAATATTCAAAAAGGGGACAAAAAGTGACCCGGGGAATTATAGGCCTGTTAGTTTAACTTCTGTTGTATGTAAACTGTTTGAGGGTTTCCTAAGAGATGCTATTTTGGAGTATCTCAATGAAAATAAATGTATGACTCCATATCAGCATGGGTTTACAAGGGATCGGTCCTGTCAAACTAACCTGATCAGCTTTTATGAGGAGGTGAGCTCAAGACTGGATCGGGGAGAATCGCTGGATGTCGTATATCTTGATTTTTCCAAAGCATTTGATACGGTGCCACATAAAAGGCTGGTACATAAAATGAGAATGCTTGGGCTGGGGGAGAATGTGTGTATGTGGGTAAGTAACTGGCTCAGTGATAGGAAACAGAGGGTGGTTATTAATGGTACATACTCTGAGTGGGTGACTGTTACTAGTGGGGTACCACAGGGGTCAGTTTTGGGTCCTATTCTTTTTAATATATTTATTAATGACCTTGTAGAGGGATTGTATAGTAAAGTATCAATCTTTGCAGACGATACTAAGCTCTGTAGCGTGGTTAACACAATAGAGGACAGTGCACGATTACAAATGGATCTGCATAGGTTGGAGGCTTGGGCTGGGATGTGGCAGATGAGGTTCAACACGGATAAATGTAAGGTTATGCTAATGCAGGCTGGGAATATGTATTAAATGGGAAAACACTGGGGACGACTGACATGGAAAAGGACTTAGGAGTCTTGGTTAACAGTAAATTTACCTGTAGTGACCAGTGTCGGGCAGCTGCTGCTAAGGCAAATAAAATCATGGGGTGCATCAAAAGGGGCATGGATGCCCATGACAAGGAAATAATTCTACCATTGTACAAGTCACTAGTCAGACCACAC
Organism: Spea bombifrons; assembly: GCF_027358695.1. NCBI lineage: Eukaryota > Metazoa > Chordata > Amphibia > Anura > Pelobatidae > Spea > Spea bombifrons. Next base: position 17,531,755 of record NC_071094.1, read on the forward strand.
ATGGAATACTGTGTACAGTACTGGGCACCAGTGTACAAGAAAGATATAGCGGAACTGGAGAGGGTTCAAAGACGGGCAACCAGAGTAATAAGGGGAATGGAAGGACTGCAGTACCCAGAAAGATTATCAGAATTAGGGTTATTTAGTTTGGAGAAAAGACGGCTTAGGGGGGACTTAATAACTATGTATAAATATATAAGGGGGCAGTACAGAGATCACTCCCAGGACCTATTTATACCCAGGACTGTATCTATAACAAGGGGACATCCTCTACGGCTGGAGGAAAGAAGGTTTCTACACCAGCACAGAAGGGAGTTCTTTACAGTAAGAGCGGTGAGACTATGGAACTCTCTGCCAGAGGAAGTGGTAATGGTAAACTCAATAAAAGAGTTTAAAAGGAGCCTGGACGTGTTTCTTGAAAGCAATAATATCACAAGTTATGGATAGTAGATTAATAGGGACAGAACGTTGATCCAGGGATTTATTCTGATTGCCATATTTGGAGTCGGGAAGGAATTTCCCCCCTGGTATGGGGCAATTGGCATCTGCTTCATAAGGGTTTTTTGCCTTCCTCTGGATCAACACGGTAGGGACACAATATGTATATAGGTTGAACTTGATGGACTTTGGTCTTTTTTCAACCTTATGAACTATGTTACTATGTTACTATGTAAAGTGGAGGACTGCATTGGGATGCGGGTTCTGCGGGACCCACCAAAAAACTCGGGTGGTCTTTTGGGCGCTGCGGGCGGTCAGACACTGTACCTGCGGGTCTCAGTAATCCTGCGCACTCCCGCAAGGCTGCCTTCGCGTTGCTCCCTCACAACATCTATTCTCTTGTTCCACAAAAGGAAGCCAGCGGAGTCACGTGATTTTACGCCATGTCACATGACTCTGCTCAGCTCCTGGGTGGAACAAGAGAAGAGATGCTGTAAGGGAGCAACATGAAGGCAGCCTTGCGGGACTGCACAGAAAATCTGCAGTACAGGTAAGGGGGTGGGTGTGATTGACCACATATGTTGCGGGAGCGGGCGGAATCGGACACATATGTTGCGGGAGCGGGTGGGATTGGACACATATGTTGCGGGAGCGGGCAGGAGTGGAACGCGCACATTGTGGAAGCGGGCGGTAATGGTCACAAAATCAGCGGGAGCGGGATTAAAAAAAACTAAAGGACCTGACTCTAAACAGGTCTTGACTGAGGATGACCAACTGGCTCTGGCACTTGAAGGCCACCAAATAACATTTGTGCAGAGATCAGCAGGATATGTGTGGCTGCGAGTAACGTTATTACAGTTTTGGAGTGTACGGTCGCCTGTATCCATCGGGCAGTCACACAATAGTGGGATATGGCGGTATGGGTAATTTGCTATCCCCGCCCATTGTTTATATTACCATTCATTGAAGCAGTTCCCCACCTTTGTGTATAGATTATTTTTTGGGGTTGCCAACTTGCTCTCAGGTCCAGGAAACCTTTTATATTTTAAATCTGCATATTTTTAGGTATAATCATCACGCAGAAGGAAACATAACAAACCTGATGTACAATTGTTGAGTAAAGATACCACAACAATTAAATTATTGGAAAATGGAATATTATTGGAAAATTATTATTATAATGGAAATTATTGAAATATTTTTTATATTATTTTGAAAACTGCCAAATTTTGTTCCAGGAGGAATATAGAGACTTTATTGCATATCCGAGGACTTTTCAGGCAAAGTTTTTGGGGTAATTCTATCTCTTAGATCGGCAGCAGATGTTTATTCCAGGGACTTTGTTGACATTAAAGACGTAAAGCTCAGGTACAGGTAATTTTTTGCAGCTAACAAATTGCAACTGGATAACCCGGGCTTGTTAGGGAGTCATTGTTGGTCCTTGTGATCACCAAATAAATAGCACTGTGGGTTGTAGTTTTGAAAGCAACTTCCGATACAACGATGGGCGAGAGGGGCAGTAAAAGCTACTGTCCTTCCACATGTTATTTTATTTTCCAGCAGACCCTACAACTTCTCTGTGGCTTACCTTTGGAGGCAGTTGTTTTTGTTCAGTCCCACAGGCCACGGTTCCAAACAAATATTTCCGAGTAAAGGGACACTTCAGTAATAGTTGTCAATGTACATATGATACCCATAATTAAGATGGTTTGAGATGAGGTTCCAGGCAATTTTTACCACTTATCCCCACAGAGCCGGCATTGTCTGGCTAATTTAAGTGCAAGTCACCCCACCCCCCACCCCATAAATCCAAAAAGAAAACGAATGCCCGTCTCTTTAACAAAGCTTGTACAGCTTGACCCGTTACCTTGCCCTCTTGGAACTTTTATGTTGTTTGAATATCAGCCTTCCTGTGTATTGCTGACTGTACACTTTTGGGCAAAGGCTGTTTTAACGTTTTTGCTGTGTTACTGTTTATAATTTCCTTCTTTGTCATTTTGTGCATCCACACACATTGTATACACATTATACCACAAACATTACATATCATATATTATATATTTTCGAAAACTAAACACCCCAGGGTATTTCAAATACTGATATTTTCCTTCTTTCCATGCACACATTTTATCACCAGCCTTTCTCAACATTTGCAGTAGTTTTTGTGCCCCCCCCACACATTTAGGTATGAATTTACAGCTCCTGGTATATGTTACTGTCAAAAAACAGCCCAATTTGTGTTCAGTAACACTGAGTATAGGGGTTTGTTGGGTTGTTGGGTTGTCTGGGAGGTAAAAGGCCATCTTGACAAGGTTTGCATTTTTTTTTTGAATTTCAACATCAGTCTGTGCTGCCACGCCCATTAGACTTAGTTTATTGTGAATCTAGTGTTTAGCCAATATGTGTGTAGTAGATACATGGAGCGGTTACCCTTTCAGGCAGAAATGGTACGAGGGTGGAGTGGCGAGAGTTAACAGAGTTTAAATAAGATGTGGAGTGAACCCAATCAACCGTAAATGAGGTTTACTCCAATTCATTAGTATCTTTGTGTTATTATGGGAGTCCTTTTGCCTAAACCATTCCAAGTTGGGAAATGTGACACCTCTCCTAGCCAGAAAGGCACCGTTTTGACCCTGCAAAGAACCCTCCAACAAACAAAGGCGTTACAAACTCAGCCCCTTTTCTACTAAAGGTTATATTTAAAAGATTAAATCTAGATCTAGGGATCTGGGGTCCTCATATTTATATTTGAGGTGCCCACATTTTTCCTAGCAGAATGACATCAGACAAGGTTGGGTTACCTCCAATCATTTAATAGATAAACTGAAGTCTGCAGTGTTAGATCACAGACTGACCAAGGAAGGTCATTATGGAAAGAGGGATTTCTGACAAGTCTGGATCTGAAAAAATATAACCTTTATATGCTGTAACTGGATAGAAAAACCCTTTGCTAGGTGTTGAATAAGTGGCCAAATCTCGTAGCCCCTCCTACTCTTCTGCGGACTGCAGCCCTGACATCTGACCTGCAGTCAACAGGTATAAAGTATCCTGTACTTCGACATTAAGGTGTCCTTATTTTGGTGGCCAAGATCTAATTTTGCAATAAATCGCCATTATTCTTGCCAAAAGCTCCTCCGGGAATAGAATAAAGTACTTCTGTAAGTAGGATTTCTATTAACTGTTCTCCCTTTTATTTTTATCTGCTTGGTGTGACTAAATTGTTAATATAATTCTTTGTATGTACTGTAAATATTTTTTATTTCATAATAAATCATTCATTTATTAAGTTCCTGCTTTTGTCTGGTATAAGAACCACATTTGCCTTGAAGAGAGTTATTTAATAATCCGTAGTCTTCTTAGATGCTTGGCTAATCTGCATGTTTGGATATATAAACTATTTGGGGACAGTAGATTAAAAAGTAAGTTGAGCGTTTTAACCAGGTTTGGTGGCAGCATTACCTATCTTTATATCAGAGTGGGAGGTGTGTAAGCGGGGCATTTAATTATTATTTTCCAGTCTAGTGAAGACAGATAGTGATTTAGACCCTCTTACCGCAAAAATAAGTCACGTGCCTGCTTGGAGTAGTGCGCATTCCAGACATGTGCCATGTCCTATTTTTAGGAGATCTTTCAACCTGGCCAAGTCAATCTACCCCATCAAATCATATTTTTTTTTTAAACTACACACTCCATGGGCATTTACAACACCATTTTTTAAAACTCTTTCCATGTGATAATGTTTGTGAAGATATAGTGCTAATTTTAGGACTTGCTCATATCTGCATGTATATTTGGACTTTAAAAAAAAAAAAAAGATTTGTGAAACTGGATGGTTCTCCTGATGCTGACATCCGTGGCAAATTATTTTTACATGTTACACATTTTTTAAACTATTTTATTATTATTATTATTATGATTTTACGGATCACTTGTGATTAGTGAGCTAGGCTCCATTGACTGTGTGGTTGAATTCAGTACATGGACAGACCCTTGTGAAGTCATTAGCTGTTCAGTTGGCAGTGCCATCTTGTGAGTGGCAGCAATGGTGCTTAGAATAAAATCAGTCAGGGTGCAATGAAAAAACATTGTACAGAATTATCAGTAATCAGGTTCCCTTTATTCTCAGTGGAACTCAATGTATCACTAAATAGTGTTCAGAAAAGACAGAATATGGAGGCAGAGAGACAAACAGTGTGCCATGCAGTATACATTTATCGGCCAATCACAGTGATTGAATGACATAGGTGGTTGCTAATTGGTTCCTACAGACTGCCTTGGTAACGAGACAGTCTCCTGCAGTGGGTTCTATACCATCAATATAGGTTTTTGGGCACACTTTTTGTGCGATAACATAGAACATGATTGATGTTTTTACTGTTTAATAACTATGATTAATAACTCATTGTTAACTGAAATAAACAATGTGAGAAGTGGCACATGGCAAATAGATAGAAAAATAGTGGCTCTCCAGCTGTCATGGGACAATGATTTCTTTGAGTTCAGTCAGTATATTAAAGGAAGAGAAGCATGCATATGGTCATCTGAGATTATGAGCTTTGTAGTTCTACAACAGCCAGAGGACTGCTGTCTTTCTCAGGTAAGCATACAGCAGGGCAATGTCCTTTTCTAAACTTTGCTCATACCTCTTCTACTCTTTGTCTTCTCAAAAACTGTTTTATTTGTGTTTTTCTCAAACACTATCTTGATTATTTTTGTATCCTATAAATTAAATCCCATAATGATCAAAATCACCTGATTCCAAAATCTCAATACACAAAATAACCTCCCTTTTTAATGTAAACAAACTGAGTAAATGAGACGAATAAAACCAACATTAGACAATATAGATTTAGAAACTTAACATTTATTTAGAAAAATTAAACAGAATAAGAAACATTTTGCAGTTTCCGGATAAGAACATTAGGAAGTTAAGAGACAACATGACAGTGAGAAATATGGCCAAAATAAGGGCTACATCTGGACTCACAAAGAGTCATCCTTCAGCACTCAGGAGAGGAAAAACCCCCATTATGGAGGAAACCTCTGGGGAACCATGGCAAAAAGGACTGCCCTTCCCTCTGGGCTTAAGTAGGAAAATGTAAAATGCCCTTAATTGTTCTTCAATTAAAATTACCTTTAACAGTGTGTTTCTTTCAAATTATTATTATTATTATACTTTAGATTCGGCAGCGCTGAAAATTTTACAGATAATGACAAGTACAATACAGCAATTGACATACAGCTACAAGAGAAATAAAGGGGCCTGTTCCCGCAGGAACTTACAATCTATGTTTTAACAGAATGGAATTATTTGACAAGTTTATGTTCCCTTACTTACCATCTGCACCCCCACCAAAAGAAACAATAATGGAAGAAATGTTGAGACCCTTTGCAAAAGATTTGTCTACACTGTTATAATCATTTACAACCTTGTGACATAACCACCAACTCACAAGGTCAGCAACCATGGAATGGATCTTTTGCAGAGGCACAAATGGTACATGTCAATCTAATCAGCTACAACCTCCTTGAGCTAGAACCCTCAAATTGCAAGGTAAGCATAAATAGAAAGGATGTTTGGCAGAGGCACTAGTCTTTAAAAAATGGTACATGAGTCAATCCTCTAATTAATTAGAACATTGTTAGCTAGACTCCTGAATCTCAAGGTTAGCAAACAATGTTGATACCCTTGTCAGAGGCACCATACTTAAACATATGGTACTTTAGTTAATGCTCTAATTAAATAGACCCTACTTAGCTACACCAATAAATCTCAAGGTCTTAAAGCGGCAATAGTCTTACAAAAACAATCAAGAGTTGTTACTCATATCAGATTTATCCTCCTGAAGTAAGACCTTCAAATCGCAAGGTTAGCAGCGATGGAATCAATCATGACACCTTTTGATGAGGCATTTGTCTCTAATAAACTACATACAAGTTCTATTTTATCAATTAGAACCAAATTTGCTACAGCTATCAAATCTCAATGTTGGAAGCAATGGAATAATTTATGATACCCTTTGTGGAGCCACAGATCTCTAACAAACAGTACACAAGTTCATGCTCTAACTAATTAGAACCTCCTTAACTAGACCCCCAAAACTCAAGGATAGCAACGATGGAGTAGATATTGATAGCCTCTGAGAGGCAACCTTCTCCACCAAAAATATTATGCCAGTTGCTGCTCCTATCAGGTACAACATTCTGAGCTTGGACTCTCAAATTAAAACGTAAGCGTAAATGGAAGGACTCATGTCATGCTCCAAAAAATGGTACACAAGTAAGTGTTCTAGTCATTTACCAGCTCTTTAGCTAGAAACCCTTAATCTTAACATCAGCAACAAGTGAATGAAACTTGATGCCCTTTGAAAGGCAACAGTATTCTCAAAAATGGTACATTAGTTGCTGCTCCTATGAGACACACATCTTGAGATTGCTTCTTAATGTCTGAAACAATGGAATGACTCATGATACCCTTTGTGGAGGCATCAGTCTTTAACATAGGGTACACAAGTTAATGCTCTAATTAAAACCCACTAGCTAGTTGTCTAAATCTCAAGGATAGCAACAATGGAGTGGATTTTGATACCCTTTGAGAGGAAAAAGTATCCACAAAAATGTTACAAAGGTTGCTGCTCCTATCAGATACAATGTCCTAAACTAGGACCCTGAAATCTAAATGTCAGCAGCAATGGAACACAAGTTAATGCTCTAATTAATTAAAACCCACGAGCTAGTTGTCTAAATCTCAAGGATAGCAACAATGGAGTGGATTTTGATACCCTTTGAGAGGAAAAAGTATCCACAAAAATGTTACAAAGGTTGCTGCTCTATCAGATACAATGTCCTAAACTAGGACCCTGAAATCTAAATGTCAGCAGCAATGGAATGACTGATGATACCCTTTGTGGAGGCACCAATCTCTAACAAACAGTACACCAGTTCATCCTCTAACTAATTAGACCCCCAAAACTCAAAGATAGCAACGATGAAGTAGATATTGATAGCCTCTGAGAGGCAACCTTCTCCACCAAAAATAGTATGCCAGTTGCTGCTCCTATCAGGTACAACATTCTGAGCTTGGACTCTCAAATTAAAACGTAAGCATAAATGGAAGGACTCATGTCATGCTCCAAAAAATGGTACACAAGTAAGTGTTCTAGTCATTTACCAGCTCTTTAGCTAGAAACCCTTAATCTTAACATCAGCAACAACTGAATGAAACTTGATGCCCTTTGAAAGGCAACAGTATTCTCAAAAATGGTACAGTAGTTGCTGCTCCTATGAGACACACATCTTGAGATTGCTTCTTAATGTCAGAAGCAATGGAATGACTCATGATACCCTTTGTGGAGGCATCAGTCTTTAACATAGGGTACACAAGTTAATGCTCTAATTAATTAAAACCCACTAGCTAGTTGTCTAAATCTCAAGGATAGCAACAATGGAGTGGATTTTGATACCCTTTGAGAGGAAAAAGTATCCACAAAAATGTTACAGAGGTTGCTGCTCCTATCAGATACAATGTCCTAAACTAGGACCCTGAAATCTAAATGTCAGCAGCAATGGAACACAAGTTAAAGCTCTACTTAATTAAAACCCACTAGCTAGTTGTCTAAATCTCAAGGATAGCAACAATGGAGTGGATTTTGATACCCTTTGAGAGGAAAATGTATCCACAAAAATGTTACAAAGGTTGCTGCTCCTATCAGATACAACATCCTAAACTAGGAACCTGAAATCTAAATGTCAGCAGCAATGGAACACAAGTTAATGCTCTACTTAATTAAAACCCACTAGCTAGTTGTCTAAATCTCAAGGATAGCAACAATGGAGTGGATTTTGATACCCTTTGAGAGGAAAAAGTATCCTCAAAAATGTTACAAAGGTGGCTGCTCCTATCAGATACAATGTCCTAAACTAGGACCCTGAAATCTAAATGTCAGCAGCAATGGAATGACTGATGATACCCTTTGTGGAGGCACCAATCTATAACAAACAGTACACAAGTTCATCCTCTAACTAATTAGAACCTCCTTAACTAGACCCCCAAAACTCAAGGATAGCAACGATGGAGTAGATATTGATAGCCTCTGAGAGGCAACCTTCTCCACCAAAAATAGTATGCCAGTTGCTGCTCCTATCAGGTACAACATTCTGAGCTTGGACTATCAAATTAAAACGTAAGCATAAATGGAAGGACTCATGTCATGCTCCAAAAAAATGGTACACAAGTAAGTGTTTAGTCATTTACCAGCTCTTTAGGTAGAAACCCTTAATCTTAACATCAGCAACAAGTGAATGAAACTTGATGCCCTTTGAAAGGCAACAGTATTCTCAAAAATGGTACATTAGTTGCTGCTCCTATGAGACACACATCTTTAGATTGCTTCTTAATGTCAGAAGCAATGGAATGACTCATGATACCCTTTGTGGAGGCATCAGTCTTTAACATAGGGTACACAAGTTAATGCTCTAATTAAAACCCACTAGCTGGTTGTCTAAATCTCAAGGATAGCAACAATGGAGTGGATTTTGATACCCTTTGAGAGGAAAAAGTATCCACAAAAATGTTACAAAGGTTGCTGCTCCTATCAGATACAATGTCCTAAACTAGGACCCTGAAATCTAAATGTCAGCAGCAATGGAACACAAGTTAATACTCTACTTAATTAAAACCCACTAGCTAGTTGTCTAAATCTCAAGGATAGCAACAATGGAGTGGATTTTGATACCCTTTGAGAGGAAAATGTCAGCAGCAATGGAACACAAGTTAATGCTCACAAGTTAATGTTCAATGGAACACAAGTTAAAGGATAGCAACAATGGAGTGGATTTTGATATCCTTTGAGAGGAAAAAGTATCCACAAAAATGTTACAAAGGTTGCTGCTCCTATCAGATACAACGTCCTAAACTAGGAACCTGAAATCTAAATGTCAGCAGCAATGGAACACAAGTTAATGCTCTACTTAATTAAAACCCACTAGCTAGTTGTCTAAATCTCAAGGATAGCAACAATGGAGTGGATTTTGATACCCTTTGAGAGGAAAAAGTATCCACAAAAATGTTACAAAGGTTGCTGCTCCTATCAGATACAATGTCCTAAACTAGGACCCTGAAATCTAAATGTCAGCAGCAATGGAACACAAGTTAATGCTCTACTTAATTAAAACCCACTATCTAGTTGTCTAAATCTCAAGGATAGCAACAATGGAGTGGATTTTGATACCCTTTGAGAGGAAAAAGTATCCACAAAAATGTTACAAAGGTTGCTGCTCCTATCAGATACAATGTCCTAAACTAGGACCCTGAAATCTAAATGTCAGCAGCAATGGAACACAAGTCAATACTCTACTTAATTAAAACCCACTAGCTAGTTGTCTAAATCTCAAGGGTAGCAACAATGGAGTGGATTTTGATACCCTTTGAGAGGAAAAAGTATCCACAAAAATGTTACAAAGGTTGCTGCTCCTATCAGATACAATGTCCTAAACTAGGACCCTGAAATCTAAATGTCAGCAGCAATGGAATGACTGATGATACCCTTTGTGGAGGCACCAATCTCTAACAAACAGTACACAACTTCATACTCTAAGTAATTAGAACCTCCTTAACTAGACCCCCAAAACTCAAGGATAGCAACGATGGAGTAGATATTGATAGCCTCTGAGAGGCAACCTTCTCCACCAAAAATAGTATGCCATTTGCTGCTCCTATCAGGTACAACATTCTGAGCTTGGACTCTCAAATTAAAACGTAAGCATAAATGGAAGGACTCATGTTATGCTCCAAAAAATGGTACACAAGTAAGTGTTCTAGTCATTTGCCAGCTCTTTAGCTAGAAACCCTTAATCTTAACGTCAGCAACAACTGAATGAAACTTGATGCCCTTTGAAAGGCAACAGTATTCTCAAAAATGGTACATTAATTGCTGCTCCTATGAGACACACATCTTGAGATTGCTTCTTAATGTCTGAAGCAATGGAATGACTCATAATACCCTTTGTGGAGGCATCAGTCTTTAACATAGGGTACACAAGTTAATGCTCTAATTAAAACCCACTAGCTAGTTGTCTAAATCTCAAGGATAGCAACAATGGAGTGGATTTTGATACCCTTTGAGAGGAAAAAGTATCCACAAAAATGTTACAAAGGTTGCTGCTCCTATCAGATACAATGTCCTAAACTAGGACCCTGAAATCTAAATGTCAGCAGCAATGGAATGACTGATGATACCCTTTGTGGAGGCACCAATCTCTAACAAACAGTACACAAGTTCATGCTCTAAGTAATTAGAACCTCCTTAACTAGACCCCCAAAACTCAAGGATAGCAACGATGGAGTAGAAATTGATAGCCTCTGAGAGGCAACCTTCTCCACCAAAAATAGTATGCCAGTTGCTGCTCCTATCAGGTACAACATTCTGAGCTTGGACTCTCAAATTAAAACGTAAGCATAAATGGAAGGACTCATGTCATGCTCCAAAAAATGGTACACAAGTAAGTGTTCTAGTCATTTACCAGCTCTTTAGCTAGAAACCCTTAATCTTAACGTCAGCAACAACTGAATGAAACTTGATGCCCTTTGAAAGGCAACAGTATTCTCAAAAATGGTACATTAGTTGCTGCTCCTATGAGACACACATCTTGAGATTGCTACTTAATGTCTGAAGCAATGGAATGACTCATGATACCCTTTGTGTAGGCATCAGTCTTTAATACAGGGTACACAAGTTAATTCTCTAATTAAAACCCACTAGCTAGTTGTCTAAATCTCAAGGATAGCAACAATGGAGTGGATTTTGATACCCTTTGAGAGGAAAAAGTATCCACAAAAATGTTACAAAGGTTGCTGCTCCTATCAGATACAATGTCCTAAACTAGGACCCTGAAATCTAAATGTCAGCAGCAATGGAACACAAGTTAATGCTCTTCTTAATTAAAACCCACTAGCTAGTTGTCTAAATCTCAAGGATAGCAACAATGGAGTGGATTTTGATACCCTTTGAGAGGAAAAAGTATCCAAAAAAATGTTACAAATGTTGCTGCTCCTATCAGATACAATGTCCTAAACTAGGACCCTGAAATGTAAATGTTAGCAGCAATGGAATGACTGATGATACCCTTTGTGGAGGCACCAATCTCTAACAAACAGTACACAAGTTCATCCGCTAACTAATTAGAACCTCCTTAACTAGACCCCCAAAACTCAAGGATAGCAACGATGGAGTAGAAATTGATAGCCTCTGAGAGGCAACCTTCTCCACCAAAAATAGTATGCCAGTTGCTGCTCCTATCAGGTACAACATTCTGAGCTTGGACTCTCATATTAAAACGTAAGCATAAATGGAAGGACTCATGTCATGCTCCAAAAAATGGTACACAAGTAAGTGTTCTAGTCATTTACCAGCTCTTTAGCTAGAAACCCTTAATCTTAACATCAGCAACAAGTGAATGAAACTTGATGCCCTTTGAAAGGCAACAGTATTCTCAAAAATGGTACATTAATTGCTGCTCCTATGAGACACACATCTTGAGATTGCTTCTTAATGTCTGAAGCAATGGAATGACTCATGATACCCTTTGTGGAGGCATCAGTCTTTAACATAGGGTACACAAGTTAATGCTCTAATTAATTAAAACCCACTAGCTAGTTGACTAAATCTCAAGGATAGCAACAATGGAGTGGATTTTAATACCCTTTGAGAGGAAAAAGTATCCACAAAAATGTTACAAAGGTTGCTGCTCCTATCAGATACAATGTCCTAAACTAGGACCCTGAAATCTAAATGTCAGCAGCAATGGAACACAAGTTAATGCTCTACTTAATTAAAACCCACTAATTAGTTGTCTAAATCTCAAGGATAGCAACAATGGAGTGGATTTTGATACCCTTTGAGAGGAAAAAGTATCCACAAAAATGTTACAAAGGTTGCTGCTCTATCAGATACAATGTCCTAAACTAGGACCCTGAAATCTAAATGTCAGCAGCAATGGAATGACTGATGATACCCTTTGTGGAGGCACCAATCTCTAACAAACAGTACACAAGTTCATCCTCTAACTAATTAGAACCTCCTTAACTAGACCCCCAAAACTCAAGGATAGCAACGATGAAGTAGATATTGATAGCCTCTGAGAGGCAACCTTCTCCACCAAAAATAGTATGCCAGTTGCTGCTCCTATCAGGTACAACATTCTGAGCTTGGACTCTCAAATTAAAACGTAAGCATAAATGGAAGGACTCATGTCATGCTCCAGAAAATGGTACACAAGTAAGTGTTCTAGTCATTTACCAGCTCTTTAGCTAGAAACCCTTAATCTTAACATCAGCAACAACTGAATGAAACTTGATGCCCTTTGAAAGGCAACAGTATTCTCAAAAATGGTACAGTAGTTGCTGCTCCTATGAGACACACATCTTGAGATTGCTTCTTAATGTCTGAAGCAATGGAATGACTCATGATACCCTTTGTGGAGGCATCAGTCTTTAACATAGGGTACACAAGTTAATGCTCTAATTAATTAAAACCCACTAGCTAGTTGACTAAATCTCAAGGATAGCAACAATGGAGTGGATTTTGATACCCTTTGAGAGGAAAAAGTATCCACAAAAATGTTACAAAGGTTGCTGCTCCTATCAGATACAATGTCCTAAACTAGGACCCTGAAATCTAAATGTCAGCAGCAATGGAACACAAGCTAATGCTCTACTTAATTAAAACCCACTAGCTAGTTGTCTAAATCTCAAGGATAGCAACAATGGAGTGGATTTTGATACCCTTTGAGAGGAAAAAGTATCCACAAAAATGTTACAAAGGTTGCTGCTCCTATCAGATACAATGTCCTAAACTTGGACCCTGAAATCTAAATGTCAGCAGCAATGGAATACAAGTTAATGCTCTAATTAATTAAAACCCACTAGCTAGTTGTCTAAATCTCAAGGATAGCAACAATGGAGTGGATTTTGATACCCTTTGAGAGGAAAAAGTATCCACAAAAATGTTACAAAGGTTGCTGCTCCTATCAGATACAATGTCCTAAACTAGGACCCTGAAATCTAAATGTCAGCAGCAATGGAATGATTGATGATACCCTTTGTGGAGGCACCAATCTCTAACAAACAGTACACAAGTTAATGCTCTAACTAATTAGAACCTGCTTAACTAGACCCCCAAAACTCAAGGATAGCAACGATGGAGTAGATATTGATAGCCTCTGAGAGGCAACCTTCTCCACCAAAAATGGTATGCCAGTTGCTGCTCGTATCAGGTACAACATTCTGAGCTTGGACTCTCAAATTAAAACGTAAGCATAAATGGAAGGACTCATGTCATGCTCCAAAAAATGGTACACAAGTAAGTGTTCTAGTCATTTACCAGCTCTTTAGCTAGAAACCCTTAATCTTAACGTCAGCAACAACTGAATGAAACTTGATGCCCTTTGAAAGGCAACAGTATTCTCAAAAATGGTACATTAGTTGCTGCTCCTATGAGACACACACATCTTGAGATTGCTTCTTAATGTCTGAAGCAATGGAATGACTCATGATACCCTTTGTGGAGGCATCAGTCTGTAACAGAGGGTACACAAGTTAATTCTCTAATTAAAACCCACTAGCTAGTTGTCTAAATCTCAAGGATAGCAACAATGGAGTGGATTTTGATACCCTTTGAGAGGAAAAAGTATCCACAAAAATGTTACAAAGGTTGCTGCTCCTATCAGATATAATGTCCTAAACTAGGACCCTGAAATCTAAATGTCAGCAGCAATGGAACACAAGTTAATGCTCTACTTAATTAAAACCCACTAGCTAGATGTCTAAATCTCAAGGATAGCAACAATGGAGTGGATTTTGATACCCTTTGAGAGGAAAAAGTATCCACAAAAATGTTACAAAGGTTGCTGCTCTATCAGATACAATGTCCTAAACTAGGACCCTGAAATCTAAATGTCAGCAGCAATGGAATGACTGATGATACCCTTTGTGGAGGCACCAATCTCTAACAAACAGTACACCAGTTCATCCTCTAACTAATTAGACCCCCAAAACTCAAAGATAGCAACGATGAAGTAGATATTGATAGCCTCTGAGAGGCAACCTTCTCCACCAAAAATAGTATGCCAGTTGCTGCTCCTATCAGGTACAACATTCTGAGCTTGGACTCTCAAATTAAAACGTAAGCATAAATGGAAGGACTCTTGTCATGCTCCAAAAAATGGTACACAAGTAAGTGTTCTAGTCATTTACCAGCTCTTTAGCTAGAACCCCTTAATCTTAACATCAGCAACAACTGAATGAAACTTGATGCCCTTTGAAAGGCAACAGTATTCTCAAAAATGGTACAGTAGTTGCTGCTCCTATGAGACACACATCTTGAGATTGCTTCTTAATGTCTGAAGCAATGGAATGACGCATGATACCCTTTGTGGAGGCATCAGTCTTTAACATAGGGTACACAAGTTAATGCTCTAATTAAAACCCACTAGCTAGTTGTCTAAATCTCAAGGATAGCAACAATGTAGTGGATTTTGATACCCTTTGAGAGGAAAAAGTATCCACAAAAATGTTACAAAGGTTGCTGCTCCTATCAGATACAATGTCCTAAACTAGGACCCTGAAATCTAAATGTCAGCAGCAATGGAATGACTGATGATACCCTTTGTGGAGGCACCAATCTCTAACAAACAGTACACAAGTTCATGCTCTAACTAATTAGAACCTCCTTAACTAGACCCCCAAAACTCAAGGATAGCAACGATGGAGTAGAAATTGACAGCCTCTGAGAGGCAACCTTCTCCACCAAAAATAGTATGCCAGTTGCTGCTCCTATCAGGTACAACATTCTGAGCTTGGACTCTCAAATTAAAACGTAAGCATAAATGGAAGGACTCATGTTATGCTCCAAAAAATGGTACACAAGCAAGTGTTTAGTCATTTACCAGCTCTTTAGCTAGAAACCCTTAATCTTAACATCAGCAACAACTGAATGAAAGTTGATACCCTTTGAAAGGCAACAGTATTCTCAAAAATGGTACATTAGTTGCTGCTCCTATGAGACACACATCTTGAGATTGCTTCTTAATGTCTGAAGCAATGGAATGACTCATGATACCCTTTGTGGAGGCATCAGTCTTTAACAGAGGGTACACAAGTTAATGCTCTAATTAAAACCCACTAGCTAGTTGTCTAAATCTCAAGGATAGCAACAATGGAGTGGATTTTGATACCCTTTGAGAGGAAAAAGTATCCACAAAAATGTTACAAAGGTTGCTGCTCTTATCAGATACAATGTCCTAAACTAGGACCCTGAAATCTAAATGTCAGCAGCAATGGAACACAAGTTAATGCTCTACTTAATTAAAACCCACTAGCTAGTTGTCTAAATCTCAAAGATAGCAACAATGGAGTGGATTTTGATACCCTTTGAGAGGAAAAAGTATCCACAAAAATGTTACAAAGGTTGCTGCTCCTATCAGATACAATGTCCTAAACTAGGACCCTGAAATCTAAATGTCAGCAGCAATGGAATGACTGATGATACCCTTTGTGGAGGCACCAATCTCTAACAAACAGTACACAAGTTCATGCTCTAACTAATTGGAACCTCCTTAGCTAGACCCCCAAAACTCAAGGATAGCAACGATGGAGTAGAAATTGATAGCCTCTGAGAGGCAACCTTCTCCACCAAAAATAGTATGCCAGTTGCTGCTCCTATCAGGTACAACATTCTGAGCTTGGACTCTCAAATTAAAACGTAAGCATAAATGGAAGGACTCATGTCATGCTCCAAAAAATGGTACACAAGTAAGTGTTCTAGTCATTTACCAGCTCTTTAGCTAGAAACCCTTAATCTTAACATCAGCAACAAGTGAATGAAACTTGATGCCCTTTGAAAGGCAACAGTATTCTCAAAAATGGTACATTAGTTGCTGCTCCTATGAGACACACATCTTGAGATTGCTTCTTAATGTCTGAAGCAATGGAATGACTCATGATACCCTTTGTGGAGGCATCAGTCTTTAACAGAGGGTACACAAGTTAATGCTCTAATTAAAACCCACTAGCTAGTTGTCTAAATCTCAAGGATAGCAACAATGGAGTGGATTTTGATACCCTTTGAGAGGAAAAAGTATCCACAAAAATGTTACAAAGGTTGCTGCTCCTATCAGATACAATGTCCTAAACTAGGAGCCTGAAATCTAAATGTCAGCAGCAATGGAACACAAGTTAATGCTCTAATAAATTAAAACCCACTGGCTAGTTGTCTAAATCTCAAGGATAGCAACAATGGAGTGGATTTTGATACCCTTTGAGAGGAAAAAGTATCCACAAAAATGTTACAAAGGTTGCTGCTCCTATCAGATACAATGTCCTAAACTAGGACCCTGAAATCTAAATGTCAGCAGCAATGGAATGACTGATGATACCCTTTGTGGAGGCACCAATCTCTAACAAACAGTACACAAGTTCATGCTCTAACTAATTAGAACCTCCTTAACTAGACCCCCAAAACTCAAGGATAGCAACGATGGAGTAGAAATTGATAGCCTCTGAGAGGCAACCTTCTCCACCAAAAATAGTATGCCAGTTGCTTCTCCTATCAGGTACAACATTCTGAGCTTGGACTCTCAAATTAAAACGTAAGCATAAATGGAAGGACTCATGTCATGCTCCAAAAAATGGTACACAAGTAAGTGTTCTAGTCATTTACCAGCTCTTTAGCTAGAAACCCTTAATCTTAACATCAGCAACAACTGAATGAAACTTGATGCCCTTTGAAAGGCAACAGTATTCTCAAAAATGGTACATTAGTTTCTGCTCCCATGAGACACACACATCTTGAGATTGCTTCTTAATGTCTGAAGCAATGGAATGGCTCATGATACCCTTTGTGGAGGCATCAGTCTTTAACAGAGGGTACACAAGTTAATTCTCTAATTAAAACCCACTAGCTATTTGTCTAAATCTCAAGGATAGCAACAATGGAGTGGATTTTGATACCCTTTGAGAGGAAAAAGTATCCACAAAAATGTTACAAAGGTTGCTGCTCTTATCAGATACAATGTCCTAAACTAGGACCCTGAAATCTAAATGTCAGCAGCAATGGAACACAAGTTAATGCTCTACTTAATTAAAACCCACTAGCTAGTTGTCTAAATCTCAAAGATAGCAACAATGGAGTGGATTTTGATACCCTTTGAGAGGAAAAAGTATCCACAAAAATGTTACAAAGGTTGCTGCTCCTATCAGATACAATGTCCTAAACTAGGAACCTGAAATCTAAATGTCAGCAGCAATGGAACACAAGTTAATGCTCTACTTAATTAAAACCCACTAGCTAGTTGTCTAAATCTCAAGGATAGCAACAATGGAGTGGATTTTGATACCCTTTGAGAGGAAAAAGTATCCACAAAAATGTTACAAAGGTTGCTGCTCCTATCAGATACAATGTCCTAAACTAGGACCCTGAAATCTAAATGTCAGCAGCAATGGAATGACTGATGATACCCTTTGTGGAGGCACCAATCTCTAACAAACAGTACACAAGTTCATCCTCTAACTAATTAGAACCTCCTTAACTAGACCCCCAAAACTCAAGGATAGCAATGATGAAGTAGATATTGATAGCCTCTGAGAGGCAACCTTCTCCACCAAAAATAGTATGCCAGTTGCTGCTCCTATCAGGTACAACATTCTGAGCTTGGACTCTCAAATTAAAACATAAGCATAAATGGAAGGACTCATGTTATGCTCCAAAAAATGGTACACAAGTAAGTGATCTAGTCATTTACCAGCTCTTTAGCTAGAAACCCTTAATCTTAACGTCAGCAACAACTGAATGAAACTTGATGCCCTTTGAAAGGCAACAGTATTCTCAAAAATGGTACATTAGTTTCTGCTCCCATGAGACACACACATCTTGAGATTGCTTCTTAATGTCTGAAGCAATGGAATGACTCATGATACCCTTTGTGTAGGCATCTGTCTTTAATAGAGGGTACACAAGTTAATTCTCTAATTAAAACCCACTAGCTAGTTGTCTAAATCTCAAGGATAGCAACAATGGAGTGGATTTTGATACCCTTTGAGAGGAAAAAGTATCCACAAAAATGTTACAAAGGTTGCTGCTCTTATCAGATACAATGTCCTAAACTAGGACCCTGAAATCTAAATGTCAGCAGCAATGGAACACAAGTTAATGCTCTACTTAATTAAAACCCACTAGCTAGTTGTCTAAATCTCAAAGATAGCAACAATGGAGTGGATTTTGATACCCTTTGAGAGGAAAAAGTATCCACAAAAATGTTACAAAGGTTGCTGCTCCTATCAGATACAATGTCCTAAACTAGGAACCTGAAATCTAAATGTCAGCAGCAATGGAACACAAGTTAATGCTCTACTTAATTAAAACCCACTAGCTAGTTGTCTAAATCTCAAAGATAGCAACAATGGAGTGGATTTTGATACCCTTTGAGAGGAAAAAGTATCCACAAAAATGTTACAAAGGTTGCTGCTCCTATCAGATACAATGTCCTAAACTAGGACCCTGAAATCTAAATGTCAGCAGCAATGGAATGACTGATGATACCCTTTGTGGAGGCACCAATCTCTAACAAACAGTACACAAGTTCATCCTCTAACTAATTAGAACCTCCTTAACTAGACCCCCAAAACTCAAGGATAGCAATGATGAAGTAGATATTGATAGCCTCTGAGAGGCAACCTTCTCCACCAAAAATAGTATGCCAGTTGCTGCTCCTAGCAGGTACAACATTCTGAGCTTGGACTCTCAAATTAAAACGTAAGCATAAATGGAAGGACTCATGTTATGCTCCAATAAATGGTACACAAGTAAGTGTTCTAGTCATTTACCAGCTCTTTAGCTAGAAACCCTTAATCTTAACGTCAGCAACAACTGAATGAAACTTGATGCCCTTTGAAAGGCAACAGTATTCTCAAAAATGGTACATTAGTTGCTGCTCCTATGAGACACACATCTTGAGATTGCTTCTTAATGTCTGAAGCAATGGAATGACTCATGATACCCTTTGTGTAGGCATCTGTCTTTAATAGAGGGTACACAAGTTAATTCTCTAATTAAAACCCACTAGCTAGTTGTCTAAATCTCAAGGATAGCAACAATGGAGTGGATTTTGATACCCTTTGAGAGGAAAAAGTATCCACAAAAATGTTACAAAGATTGCTGCTCCTATCAGATACAACGTCCTAAACTAGGAACCTGAAATCTAAATGTCAGCAGCAATGGAACACAAGTTAATGCTCTACTTAATTAAAACCCACTAGCTAGTTGTCTAAATCTCAAGGATAGCAACAATGGAGTGGATTTTGATACCCTTTGAGAGGAAAAAGTATCCACAAAAATGTTACAAAGGTTGCTGCTCCTATCAGATACAATGTCCTAAACTAGGAGCCTGAAATCTAAATGTCAGCAGCAATGGAACACAAGTTAATGCTCTACTTAATTAAAACCCACTATCTAGTTGTCTAAATCTCAAGGATAGCAACAATGGAGTGGATTTTGATACCCTTTGAGAGGAAAAAGTATCCACAAAAATGTTACAAAGGTTGCTGCTCCTATCAGATACAATGTCCTAAACTAGGACCCTGAAATCTAAATGTCAGCAGCAATGGAACACAAGTTAATACTCTACTTAATTAAAACCCACTAGCTAGTTGTCTAAATCTCAAGGATAGCAACAATGTAGTGGATTTTGATACCCTTTGAGAGGAAAAAGTATCCACAAAAATGTTACAAAGGTTGCTGCTCCTATCAGATACAATGTCCTAAACTAGGACCCTGAAATCTAAATGTCAGCAGCAATGGAATGACTGATGATACCCTTTGTGGAGGCACCAATCTCTAACAAACAGTACACAAGTTCATGCTCTAACTAATTAGAACCTCCTTAACTAGACCCCCAAAACTCAAGGATAGCAACGATGGAGTAGAAATTGACAGCCTCTGAGAGGCAACCTTCTCCACCAAAAATAGTATGCCAGTTGCTGCTCCTATCAGGTACAACATTCTGAGCTTGGACTCTCAAATTAAAACGTAAGCATAAATGGAAGGACTCATGTTATGCTCCAAAAAATGGTACACAAGCAAGTGTTTAGTCATTTACCAGCTCTTTAGCTAGAAACCCTTAATCTTAACATCAGCAACAACTGAATGAAAGTTGATACCCTTTGAAAGGCAACAGTATTCTCAAAAATGGTACATTAGTTGCTGCTCCTATGAGACACACATCTTGAGATTGCTTCTTAATGTCTGAAGCAATGGAATGACTCATGATACCCTTTGTGGAGGCATCAGTCTTTAACAGAGGGTACACAAGTTAATGCTCTAATTAAAACCCACTAGCTAGTTGTCTAAATCTCAAGGATAGCAACAATGGAGTGGATTTTGATACCCTTTGAGAGGAAAAAGTATCCACAAAAATGTTACAAAGGTTGCTGCTCTTATCAGATACAATGTCCTAAACTAGGACCCTGAAATCTAAATGTCAGCAGCAATGGAACACAAGTTAATGCTCTACTTAATTAAAACCCACTAGCTAGTTGTCTAAATCTCAAAGATAGCAACAATGGAGTGGATTTTGATACCCTTTGAGAGGAAAAAGTATCCACAAAAATGTTACAAAGGTTGCTGCTCCTATCAGATACAATGTCCTAAACTAGGAACCTGAAATCTAAATGTCAGCAGCAATGGAACACAAGTTAATGCTCTACTTAATTAAAACCCACTAGCTAGTTGTCTAAATCTCAAGGATAGCAACAATGGAGTGGATTTTGATACCCTTTGAGAGGAAAAAGTATCCACAAAAATGTTACAAAGGTTGCTGCTCCTATCAGATACAATGTCCTAAACTAGGACCCTGAAATCTAAATGTCAGCAGCAATGGAATGACTGATGATACCCTTTGTGGAGGCACCAATCTCTAACAAACAGTACACAAGTTCATCCTCTAACTAATTAGAACCTCCTTAACTAGACCCCCAAAACTCAAGGATAGCAATGATGAAGTAGATATTGATAGCCTCTGAGAGGCAACCTTCTCCACCAAAAATAGTATGCCAGTTGCTGCTCCTATCAGGTACAACATTCTGAGCTTGGACTCTCAAATTAAAACGTAAGCATAAATGGAAGGACTCATGTTATGCTCCAAAAAATGGTACACAAGTAAGTGATCTAGTCATTTACCAGCTCTTTAGCTAGAAACCCTTAATCTTAACGTCAGCAACAACTGAATGAAACTTGATGCCCTTTGAAAGGCAACAGTATTCTCAAAAATGGTACATTAGTTTCTGCTCCCATGAGACACACACATCTTGAGATTGCTTCTTAATGTCTGAAGCAATGGAATGACTCATGATACCCTTTGTGTAGGCATCTGTCTTTAATAGAGGGTACACAAGTTAATTCTCTAATTAAAACCCACTAGCTAGTTGTCTAAATCTCAAGGATAGCAACAATGGAGTGGATTTTGATACCCTTTGAGAGGAAAAAGTATCCACAAAAATGTTACAAAGGTTGCTGCTCTTATCAGATACAATGTCCTAAACTAGGACCCTGAAATCTAAATGTCAGCAGCAATGGAACACAAGTTAATGCTCTACTTAATTAAAACCCACTAGCTAGTTGTCTAAATCTCAAAGATAGCAACAATGGAGTGGATTTTGATACCCTTTGAGAGGAAAAAGTATCCACAAAAATGTTACAAAGGTTGCTGCTCCTATCAGATACAATGTCCTAAACTAGGAACCTGAAATCTAAATGTCAGCAGCAATGGAACACAAGTTAATGCTCTACTTAATTAAAACCCACTAGCTAGTTGTCTAAATCTCAAAGATAGCAACAATGGAGTGGATTTTGATACCCTTTGAGAGGAAAAAGTATCCACAAAAATGTTACAAAGGTTGCTGCTCCTATCAGATACAATGTCCTAAACTAGGACCCTGAAATCTAAATGTCAGCAGCAATGGAATGACTGATGATACCCTTTGTGGAGGCACCAATCTCTAACAAACAGTACACAAGTTCATCCTCTAACTAATTAGAACCTCCTTAACTAGACCCCCAAAACTCAAGGATAGCAATGATGAAGTAGATATTGATAGCCTCTGAGAGGCAACCTTCTCCACCAAAAATAGTATGCCAGTTGCTGCTCCTAGCAGGTACAACATTCTGAGCTTGGACTCTCAAATTAAAACGTAAGCATAAATGGAAGGACTCATGTTATGCTCCAATAAATGGTACACAAGTAAGTGTTCTAGTCATTTACCAGCTCTTTAGCTAGAAACCCTTAATCTTAACGTCAGCAACAACTGAATGAAACTTGATGCCCTTTGAAAGGCAACAGTATTCTCAAAAATGGTACATTAGTTGCTGCTCCTATGAGACACACATCTTGAGATTGCTTCTTAATGTCTGAAGCAATGGAATGACTCATGATACCCTTTGTGTAGGCATCTGTCTTTAATAGAGGGTACACAAGTTAATTCTCTAATTAAAACCCACTAGCTAGTTGTCTAAATCTCAAGGATAGCAACAATGGAGTGGATTTTGATACCCTTTGAGAGGAAAAAGTATCCACAAAAATGTTACAAAGATTGCTGCTCCTATCAGATACAACGTCCTAAACTAGGAACCTGAAATCTAAATGTCAGCAGCAATGGAACACAAGTTAATGCTCTACTTAATTAAAACCCACTAGCTAGTTGTCTAAATCTCAAGGATAGCAACAATGGAGTGGATTTTGATACCCTTTGAGAGGAAAAAGTATCCACAAAAATGTTACAAAGGTTGCTGCTCCTATCAGATACAATGTCCTAAACTAGGAGCCTGAAATCTAAATGTCAGCAGCAATGGAACACAAGTTAATGCTCTACTTAATTAAAACCCACTATCTAGTTGTCTAAATCTCAAGGATAGCAACAATGGAGTGGATTTTGATACCCTTTGAGAGGAAAAAGTATCCACAAAAATGTTACAAAGGTTGCTGCTCCTATCAGATACAATGTCCTAAACTAGGACCCTGAAATCTAAATGTCAGCAGCAATGGAACACAAGTTAATACTCTACTTAATTAAAACCCACTAGCTAGTTGTCTAAATCTCAAGGGTAGCAACAATGGAGTGGATTTTGATACCCTTTGAGAGGAAAAAGTATCCACAAAAATGTTACAAAGGTTGCTGCTCCTATCAGATACAATGTCCTAAACTAGGACCCTGAAATCTAAATGTCAGCAGCAATGGAATGACTGATGATACCCTTTGTGGAGGCACCAATCTCTAACAAACAGTACACAACTTCATACTCTAAGTAATTAGAACCTCCTTAACTAGACCCCCAAAACTCAAGGATAGCAACGATGGAGTAGATATTGATAGCCTCTGAGAGGCAACCTTCTCCACCAAAAATAGTATGCCATTTGCTGCTCCTATCAGGTACAACATTCTGAGCTTGGACTCTCAAATTAAAACGTAAGCATAAATGGAAGGACTCATGTTATGCTCCAAAAAATGGTACACAAGTAAGTGTTCTAGTCATTTGCCAGCTCTTTAGCTAGAAACCCTTAATCTTAACGTCAGCAACAACTGAATGAAACTTGATGCCCTTTGAAAGGCAACAGTATTCTCAAAAATGGTACATTAGTTCCTGCTCCTATGAGACACACATCTTGAGATTGCTTCTTAATGTCTGAAGCAATGGAATGACTCATGATACCCTTTGTGGAGGCATCAGTCTTTAACATAGGGTACACAAGTTAATGCTCTAATTAAAACCCACTAGCTAGATGTCTAAATCTCAAGGATAGCAACAATGGAGTGGATTTTGATACCCTTTGAGAGGAAAAAGTATCCACAAAAATGTTACAAAGGTTGCTGCTCCTATCAGATACAATGTCCTAAACTAGGACCCTGAAATCTAAATGTCAGCAGCAATGGAACACAAGTTAATGCTCTAATTAATTAAAACCCACTAGCTAGTTGTCTAAATCTCAAGGATAGCAACAATGGAGTGGATTTTGATACCCTTTGAGAGGAAAAAGTATCCACAAAAATGGTACAAAGGTTGCTGCTCCTATCAGATACAATGTCCTAAACTAGGACCCTGAAATCTAAATGTCAGCAGCAATGGAATGACTGATGATACCCTTTGTGGAGGCACCAATCTCTCACAAACAGTACACAAGTTCATCCTCTAACTAATTAGAACCTCCTTAACTAGACCCCCAAAACTCAAGGATAGCAACGATGAAGTAGATATTGATAGCCTCTGAGAGGCAACCTTCTCCACCAAAAATAGTATGCCAGTTGCTGCTCCTATCAGGTACAACATTCTGAGCTTGGACTCTCAAATTAAAACGTAAGCATAAATGGAAGGACTCATGTCATGCTCCAAAAAATGGTACACAAGCAAGTGTTCTAGTCATTTACCAGCTCTTTAGCTAGAAACCCTTAATCTTAACGTCAGCAACAACTGAATGAAACTTGATGCCCTTTGAAAGGCAACAGTATTCTCAAAAATGGTACATTAGTTTCTGCTCCCATGAGACACACACATCTTGAGATTGCTTCTTAATGTCTGAAGCAATGGAATGACTCATGATACCCTTTGTGGAGGCATCAGTCTTTAACAGAGGGTACACAAGTTAATTCTCTAATTAAAACCCACTAGCTATTTGTCTAAATCTCAAGGATAGCAACAATGGAGTGGATTTTGATACCCTTTGAGAGGAAAAAGTATCCACAAAAATGTTACAAAGGTTGCTGCTCCTATCAGATACAATGTCCTAAACTAGGACCCTGAAATCTAAATGTCAGCAGCAATGGAATGACTGATGATACCCTTTGTGGAGGCACCAATCTCTAACAAACAGTACACAAGTTCATGCTCTAACTAATTAGAACCTCCTTAACTAGACCCCCAAAACTCAAGGATAGCAACGATGGAGTAGAAATTGATAGCCTCTGAGAGGCAACCTTCTCCACCAAAAATAGTATGCCAGTTGCTGCTCCTATCAGGTACAACATTCTGAGCTTGGACTCTCAAATTAAAACGTAAGCATAAATAGAAGGACTCATGTCATGCTCCAAAAAATGGTACACAAGTAATTGTTCTAGTCATTTACCAGCTCTTTAGCTAGAAACCCTTAATCTTAACATCAGCAACAACTGAATGAAACTCGATGCCCTTTGAAAGGCAACAGTATTCTCAAAAATGGTACATTAGTTGCTGCTCCTATGAGACACACATCTTGAGATTGCTTCTTAATGTCTGAAGCAATGGAATGACTCATGATACCCTTTGTGGAGGCATCAGTCTTTTTTAACAGAGGGTACAAAAGTTAATTCTCTAATTAAAACCCACTAGCTAGTTGTCTAAATCTCAAGGATAGCAACAATGGAGTGGATTTTGATACCCTTTGAGAGGAAAAAGTATCCACAAAAATGTTACAAAGGTTGCTGCTCCTATCAGATACAATGTCCTAAACTAGGACCCTGAAATCTAAATGTCAGCAGCAATGGAACACAAGTTAATGCTCTACTTAATTAAAACCCACTAGCTAGTTGTCTAAATCTCAAGGATAGGAACAATGGAGTGGATTTTGATACCCTTTGAGAGGAAAAAGTATCCACAAAAATGTTACAAAGGTTGCTGCTCCTATCAGATACAATGTCCTAAACTAGGACCCTGAAATCTAAATGTCAGCAGCAATGGAATGACTGATGATACCCTTTGTGGAGGCACCAATCTCTAACAAACAGTACACAAGTTCATCCTCTAACTAATTAGAACCTCCTTAACTAGACCCTCAAAACTCAAGGATAGCAACGATGGAGTAGATATTGATAGCCTCTGAGAGGCAACCTTCTCCACCAAAAATGGTATGCCAGTTGCTGCTCGTATCAGGTACAACATTCTGAGCTTGGACTCTCAAATTAAAACGTAAGCATAAATGGAAGGACTCATGTCATGCTCCAAAAAATGGTACACAAGTAAGTGTTCTAGTCATTTACCAGCTCTTTAGCTAGAAACCCTTAATCTTAACGTCAGCAACAACTGAATGAAACTTGATGCCCTTTGAAAGGCAACAGTATTCTCAAAAATGGTACATTAGTTGCTGCTCCTATGAGACACACACATCTTGAGATTGCTTCTTAATGTCTGAAGCAATGGAATGACTCATGATACCCTTTGTGGAGGCATCAGTCTTTAACAGAGGGTACACAAGTTAATTCTCTAATTAAAACCCACTAGCTAGTTGTCTAAATCTCAAGGATAGCAACAATGGAGTGGATTTTGATACCCTTTGAGAGGAAAAAGTATCCACAAAAATGTTACAAAGGTTGCTGCTCCTATCAGATATAATGTCCTAAACTAGGACCCTGAAATCTAAATGTCAGCAGCAATGGAACACAAGTTAATGCTCTACTTAATTAAAACCCACTAGCTAGATGTCTAAATCTCAAGGATAGCAACAATGGAGTGGATTTTGATACCCTTTGAGAGGAAAAAGTATCCACAAAAATGTTACAAAGGTTGCTGCTCTATCAGATACAATGTCCTAAACTAGGACCCTGAAATCTAAATGTCAGCAGCAATGGAATGACTGATGATACCCTTTGTGGAGGCACCAATCTCTAACAAACAGTACACCAGTTCATCCTCTAACTAATTAGACCTCCAAAACTCAAAGATAGCAACGATGAAGTAGATATTGATAGCCTCTGAGAGGCAACCTTCTCCACCAAAAATAGTATGCCAGTTGCTGCTCCTATCAGGTACAACATTCTGAGCTTGGACTCTCAAATTAAAACGTAAGCATAAATGGAAGGACTCATGTTATGCTCCAAAAAATGGTACACAAGCAAGTGTTTAGTCATTTACCAGCTCTTTAGCTAGAAACCCTTAATCTTAACATCAGCAACAACTGAATGAAAGTTGATACCCTTTGAAAGGCAACAGTATTCTCAAAAATGGTACATTAGTTCCTGCTCCTATGAGACACACATCTTGAGATTGCTTCTTAATGTCTGAAGCAATGGAATGACTCATGATACCCTTTGTGGAGGCATCAGTCTATAACAGAGGGTACACAAGTTAATTATCTAATTCAAACCCACTAGCTAGTTGTCTAAATCTCAAGGATAGCAACAATGGAGTGGATTTTGATACCCTTTGAGAGGAAAAAGTATCCACAAAAATGTTACAAAGGTTGCTGCTCCTATCAGATACAATGTCCTAAACTAGGACCCTGAAATCTAAATGTCAGCAGCAATGGAATGACTGATGATACCCTTTGTGGAGGCACCAATCTCTAACAAACAGTACACAAGTTCATCCTCTAACTAATTAGAACCTCCTTAACTAGACCCCCAAAACTCAAGGATAGCAATGATGAAGTAGATATTGATAGCCTCTGAGAGGCAACCTTCTCCACCAAAAATAGTATGCCAGTTGCTGCTCCTATCAGGTACAACATTCTGAGCTTGGACTCTCAAATTAAAACGTAAGCATAAATGGAAGGACTCATGTTATGCTCCAAAAAATGGTACACAAGTAAGTGTTCTAGTCATTTACCAGCTCTTTAGCTAGAAACCCTTAATCTTAACGTCAGCAACAACTGAATGAAACTTGATGCCCTTTGAAAGGCAACAGTATTCTCAAAAATGGTACATTAGTTGCTGCTCCTATGAGACACACATCTTGAGATTGCTTCTTAATGTCTGAAGCAATGGAATGACTCATGATACCCTTTGTGTAGGCATCTGTCTTTAACAGAGGGTACACACGTTAATTCTCTAATTAAAACCCACTAGCTAGTTGTCTAAATCTCAAGGATAGCAACAATGGAGTGGATTTTGATACCCTTTGAGAGGAAAAAGTATCCACAAAAATGTTACAAAGGTTGCTGCTCCTATCAGATACAATGTCCTAAACTAGGACCCTGAAATCTAAATGTCAGCAGCAATGGAATGACTGATGATACCCTTAATGGAGGCATCAGTTTCCAAAAACTGGTTCAGATGTTGCTGCTCTAATCATTCAAAACCTATTTAGCTAGAATGCCTAAATCTCAAGGCCAGCAGCAATTGAGTTGATCGGCATACCCTTTGCAGAGGCACTCGTCTTTAATAAATGGCACACGATATGCTGCTTTACTCAGACTAAACCTCCTGAGCTAGAATCCCCAAATTGGAAGATCAGTAATAATAGAAACAATGTTGATAAAGACTTTTGCCTCTGCCAAGGTTAACAAGTGGTACATTACTTAATGTTCTAATCAACTATACCCACCTTAGCTAGACCCCAAAATATAAAGGATAGCAACAATGGATTGGATAAATGGTACCTAATTTGCTGATCTACTCATTTAGAACATATTTAGCTAGACTTTCTATCTCTCACGGTCAGAAACAATAGAGTAGATCATGATACCTTTTGGTAAGGCACAAGTCTCTAATAAATGACACAAGAGTTGATTTACTACTCAGTCTGAACCTCCTGAGCTAAAATCCCCAAATTTGCAGATCAGTAACAATAGATACAATATTAATACCTTTGGCAGAGGCACCAGTCTTCAAAAAATGGTACATGAGTCA
The DNA here is from genome assembly GCF_027358695.1 of Spea bombifrons. Taxonomy (NCBI): domain Eukaryota; kingdom Metazoa; phylum Chordata; class Amphibia; order Anura; family Pelobatidae; genus Spea; species Spea bombifrons. The sequence goes on from NC_071094.1 coordinate 17,560,829, forward strand.
ATCCTCTAATTAATTAGAACATTGTTAGCTAGACTCCTGAATCTCAAGGTTAGCAAACAATGTTGATACCCTTGTCAGAGGCACCATACTTAAACATATGGTATGTTAGTTAATGCTCTAATCAATTAGACCCTACTTAGCTACACCAATAAATCTCAAGGTCTTTGAGAGGCAATAGTCTTACAAAAAAACAACCAATCAAGAGTTGCTACTCATATCAGATTTATCCTCCTGAAGTAAGACCTTCAAATCGCAAGGTTAGCAGTAATCGAATCAATCATGACACCTTTTGATGAGGCATTTGTCTCTAATAAACGACATACAAGTCCTAATTTATCAATTAGAACCTAATTTGCTACAGCTATCAAATCTCAATGTTGGAAGCAATGGAAAAAACGTATGATACCCTTTGTGGAGGCACCAATCACTAACAAACAGTACACAAGTTAATGCTCTAATTAATTAGAACCTCCTTAACTAGACCCCCAAACCTCAAGCATAGCAACAATGTAGTGGAATGTTACATGAGTCGCTGGGCTAATCCATCAGAAGCTCTTTAGAAACCCCAAATTATGAAGAACAGAATGGATGTTTATACCCAGCATATGGCACCGGAGTAGTAGTACTATACAACTAAAACCTCTCTAACTACAACCCCCCAAATCTAAAGGTCAGATTTTAAGTAGTAAACCTTCAAGCTCTCACCCATATCCAATGATTTCTGTGCTGTGAAGACGAGTATCAGCTCCAAGGGTGTAGGTGTGAAGATCTGTCAGAGACTGTAGCAGCAGTTACTGGTGGTGACTTCTGTGACATTCTTGCTCCAGTCGCAAAGTATAGCATGTTGAACATATTATTAATCTGATAATTACAAAAACAAATAGTTATTTAGATATTTGTTAACAAGCACATTATTTCTATTGTCTATTAGGGTGGAGAAGGTTTTTGATCAATTTTGTAGTTGCATTAGTCTCCAAGAAATGGTACACTAATTGCTGCTCTAATCAATTAGGACCTCCTTTGCTAGAACACCCAAAGCTCATGGTCAGCAGAAATTAAAATGATCTTGGAACCCTTTGCAGAGTCACCAGTCTCCAGCAAATGGTACACGAGATGTGGTTCTAATCATGTGGACCCTCCTTAGCTAGAACCCCCAATTTTCAAGGTCAGCAACAATGGAATAGATCTAGATACAATTCCCATTCTATAGCAAATGTTACATGAGTCGCTTGGCTAATCCATCAAAAGCTCTTCAGAAGTCCAAAATTATGAAGAAGAGACTGGATCTTCATACCCTTTGTTGAGACACGAGGCTTCAGCAAATGGCACAGGAGTAGTAGTACTATACAACTAAAACCTCTCTAACTACAACCCCCAAATCTAAAAGTCAGATTTTAAGTAGTAAACCTCCAAGATCTCACCCATATCCAAGGATTTCTGTGCTGGGATGACGAGTATCAGCTCCAAGGGTGTAGGTGTGAAGATCTGTCAGAGACTCAGATGTGACTGAGCACAAACAGAATGTTGCAGCAGTTACTAGGGGTGACTAGTGTGACCTCACAACGTGATCTCTCTTTGACTTTCTTGCTCCAGTCGCAAAGTATAACATGTTGAACATTTTATTGATCTTATAATTACAAAAACAAAAAGTTATTTAGATATTTTTTAACAATCACATTATTTCTATTGTCTATTAGGGTGCAGTCCCTAAATACTGTATTTTTCTTTCTATCTTACATATTTCTGATATCTATCAAACTAAATCCTTTTATACATTCAATAAAAATGTAAATTTTGTGAACTGTATCCACTATTCCCTCTTGTGGATTTAGAGCGCAACAAAATAAAGCCTATCAAAACTTCTTAGAATTTGGTACTGTTCCTTTATCACCCCTACATAAAAGGTGGAGGGCTGTTTGGGGGTCTCTGGTGGTCAAGGATGGTCAATCATTCAGGAGAGGTGCTAAAAGCTCATGGTTCACCCTAACCCAGGGCAAGCGGACCTAGTCACGTCTCGAAGTCACTAAAACAACTGTCTGCTTTTTACTTACAGCAAATAAAATAATTGTATATAATGTTTTACTTGAGAGAACTCACAGACGTTTTCCTTCAAGCTGCCAATCAGTTGCAAGAAACGAATCCCATTGAAATCAATAGGAGCTCTTTCTGCGCATGGAGGGGTTTATGAAAGCTGGAGCTGGATAGGGAGATGCGTTTGGCCGAACACACCTCTTGCACTGAAAATAGCTGCTGGGCAGGGAAAGGGCAGATACATATGGGGTGATTCTGCTAATTAACCTCCATGCATCTTAAAAGGGGAAACTATGACAAGTTAAGGGCACCCCGCAGCTTTCATACGCATAAATGTGTATGCGATGGCTGGAGTGTTTAAACATGCATGCAACAGGCATAAGCTTGAATATGAAAGAATTTCAAGGACCAAATCAGATAGTTTACTGAGTGGGCAGTAGATAAATGGAACAGCCTCCCATCAGAAGTGGCATATATTAATACATTGAGGGGATTTAAGCATGCATGGGTCAGACATAAAGGTCATGATTCTAAGAGAAGACCAACGACTGATTAAGTATTAAATTCTGAGTCTCTACATCAGGAATAATGTACAGGCTAGATGGGCTGAAAAGCGTTGATTTTCAAAAACCGAAAAATCCGTTAAGAATAATCTGGCATTTACATATATATATATACATATATGCACCATGCCGTCACTAGCACTATCTTACCTTCATGGAGGTCTGTGGACCTCCATCACCACCTACCTCGGCGATCTGACTCTCACACTGAAGGGCATCACCGGGGCCACCCGATCTGCCCGGTGACGTCTCTCGCAATGACGCAATGACGTCACCGCACAACTTTATTAACAACTGACAATTGTCAGTTAAAGAGGTATGGGGGCATGCTGCTGTATCTCAGGCATCTAAGCAGCTACATACCCCCAACATATACCGTTGGAAAGGTAATCGACTCACCTTTCCAACGGTATATAGATTGTAAAAAAAGAATAAAAAATATTAAGTTAAAAAAAATAAAAATGTAAAAAAAATGATTTGGGGGGTCTCTAAAGGCAGATAAAAAAAGATCAAAATTGCCTAGTGACTAGTGAGAGGCAATAGTCTTACAAAAAAACAACCAATCAAGAGTTGCTACTCATATCAGATTTATCCTCCTGAAGTAAGACCTTCAAATCGCAAGGTTAGCAGTAATGGAATCAATCATGACACCTTTTGATGAGGCATTTGTCTCTAATAAACGACATACAAGTCCTAATTTATCAATTAGAACCTAATTTGCTACAGCTATCAAATCTCAATGTTGGAAGCAATGGAAAAAACGTATGATACCCTTTGTGGAGGCACCAATCACTAACAAACAGTACACAAGTTAATGCTCTAATTAATTAGAACCTCCTTAACTAGACCCCCAAACCTCAAGCATAGCAACAATGTAGTGGAATGTTACATGAGTCGCTGGGCTAATCCATCAGAAGCTCTTTAGAAACCCCAAATTATGAAGAACAGAATGGATGTTTATACCCAGCATATGGCACCAGAGTAGTAGTACTATACAACTAAAACCTCTCTAACTACAACCCCCAAATCTAAAGGTCAGATTTTAAGTAGTAAACCTTCAAGCTCTCACCCATATCCAATGATTTCTGTGCTGTGAAGACGAGTATCAGCTCCAAGGGTGTAGGTGTGAAGATCTGTCAGAGACTGTAGCAGCAGTTACTGGTGGTGACTTCTGTGACATTCTTGCTCCAGTCGCAAAGTATAGCATGTTGAACATATTATTAATCTGATAATTACAAAAACAAATAGTTATTTAGATATTTGTTAACAAGCACATTATTTCTATTGTCTATTAGGGTGGAGAAGGTTTTTGATCAATTTTGTAGTTGCATTAGTCTCCAAGAAATGGTACACTAATTGCTGCTCTAATCAATTAGGACCTCCTTTGCTAGAACACCCAAAGCTCATGGTCAGCAGAAATTAAAATGATCTTGGAACCCTTTGCAGAGTCACCAGTCTCCAGCAAATGGTACACGAGATGTGGTTCTAATCATGTGGACCCTCCTTAGCTAGAACCCCCAATTTTCAAGGTCAGCAACAATGGAATAGATCTAGATACAATTCCCATTCTATAGCAAATGTTACATGAGTCGCTTGGCTAATCCATCAAAAGCTCTTCAGAAGTCCAAAATTATGAAGAAGAGACTGGATCTTCATACCCTTTGTTGAGACACGAGGCTTCAGCAAATGGCACAGGAGTAGTAGTACTATACAACTAAAACCTCTCTAACTACAACCCCCAAATCTAAAAGTCAGATTTTAAGTAGTAAACCTCCAAGATCTCACCCATATCCAAGGATTTCTGTGCTGGGATGACGAGTATCAGCTCCAAGGGTGTAGGTGTGAAGATCTGTCAGAGACTCAGATGTGACTGAGCACAAACAGAATGTTGCAGCAGTTACTAGGGGTGACTAGTGTGACCTCACAACGTGATCTCTCTTTGACTTTCTTGCTCCAGTCGCAAAGTATAACATGTTGAACATTTTATTGATCTTATAATTACAAAAACAAAAAGTTATTTAGATATTTTTTAACAATCACATTATTTCTATTGTCTATTAGGGTGCAGTCCCTAAATACTGTATTTTTCTTTCTATCTTACATATTTCTGATATCTATCAAACTAAATCCTTTTATACATTCAATAAAAATGTAAATTTTGTGAACTGTATCCACTATTCCCTCTTGTGGATTTAGAGCGCAACAAAATAAAGCCTATCAAAACTTCTTAGAATTTGGTACTGTTCCTTTATCACCCCTACATAAAAGGTGGAGGGCTGTTTGGGGGTCTCTGGTGGTCAAGGATGGTCAATCATTCAGGAGAGGTGCTAAAAGCTCATGGTTCACCCTAACCCAGGGCAAGCGGACCTAGTCACGTCTCGAAGTCACTAAAACAACTGTCTGCTTTTTACTTACAGCAAATAAAATAATTGTATATAATGTTTTACTTGAGAGAACTCACAGACGTTTTCCTTCAAGCTGCCAATCAGTTGCAAGAAACGAATCCCATTGAAATCAATAGGAGCTCTTTCTGCGCATGGAGGGGTTTATGAAAGCTGGAGCTGGATAGGGAGATGCGTTTGGCCGAACACACCTCTTGCACTGAAAATAGCTGCTGGGCAGGGAAAGGGCAGATACATATGGGGTGATTCTGCTAATTAACCTCCATGCATCTTAAAAGGGGAAACTATGACAAGTTAAGGGCACCCCGCAGCTTTCATACGCATAAATGTGTATGCGATGGCTGGAGTGTTTAAACATGCATGCAACAGGCATAAGCTTGAATATGAAAGAATTTCAAGGACCAAATCAGATAGTTTACTGAGTGGGCAGTAGATAAATGGAACAGCCTCCCATCAGAAGTGGCATATATTAATACATTGAGGGGATTTAAGCATGCATGGGTCAGACATAAAGGTCATGATTCTAAGAGAAGACCAACGACTGATTAAGTATTAAATTCTGAGTCTCTACATCAGGAATAATGTACAGGCTAGATGGGCTGAAAAGCGTTGATTTTCAAAAACCGAAAAATCCGTTAAGAATAATCTGGCATTTACATATATATATATACATATATGCACCATGCCGTCACTAGCACTATCTTACCTTCATGGAGGTCTGTGGACCTCCATCACCACCTACCTCGGCGATCTGACTCTCACACTGAAGGGCATCACCGGGGCCACCCGATCTGCCCGGTGACGTCTCTCGCAATGACGCAATGACGTCACCGCACAACTTTATTAACAACTGACAATTGTCAGTTAAAGAGGTATGGGGGCATGCTGCTGTATCTCAGGCATCTAAGCAGCTACATACCCCCAACATATACCGTTGGAAAGGTAATCGACTCACCTTTCCAACGGTATATAGATTGTAAAAAAAGAATAAAAAATATTAAGTTAAAAAAAATAAAAATGTAAAAAAAATGATTTGGGGGGTCTCTAAAGGCAGATAAAAAAAGATCAAAATTGCCTAGTGACTAGTGAGAGGCAATAGTCTTACAAAAAAACAACCAATCAAGAGTTGCTACTCATATCAGATTTATCCTCCTGAAGTAAGACCTTCAAATCGCAAGGTTAGCAGTAATGGAATCAATCATGACACCTTTTGATGAGGCATTTGTCTCTAATAAACGACATACAAGTCCTAATTTATCAATTAGAACCTAATTTGCTACAGCTATCAAATCTCAATGTTGGAAGCAATGGAAAAAACGTATGATACCCTTTGTGGAGGCACCAATCACTAACAAACAGTACACAAGTTAATGCTCTAATTAATTAGAACCTCCTTAACTAGACCCCCAAACCTCAAGCATAGCAACAATGTAGTGGAATGTTACATGAGTCGCTGGGCTAATCCATCAGAAGCTCTTTAGAAACCCCAAATTATGAAGAACAGAATGGATGTTTATACCCAGCATATGGCACCGGAGTAGTAGTACTATACAACTAAAACCTCTCTAACTACAACCCCCAAATCTAAAGGTCAGATTTTAAGTAGTAAACCTTCAAGCTCTCACCCATATCCAATGATTTCTGTGCTGTGAAGACGAGTATCAGCTCCAAGGGTGTAGGTGTGAAGATCTGTCAGAGACTGTAGCAGCAGTTACTGGTGGTGACTTCTGTGACATTCTTGCTCCAGTCGCAAAGTATAGCATGTTGAACATATTATTAATCTGATAATTACAAAAACAAATAGTTATTTAGATATTTGTTAACAAGCACATTATTTCTATTGTCTATTAGGGTGGAGAAGGTTTTTGATCAATTTTGTAGTTGCATTAGTCTCCAAGAAATGGTACACTAATTGCTGCTCTAATCAATTAGGACCTCCTTTGCTAGAACACCCAAAGCTCATGGTCAGCAGAAATTAAAATGATCTTGGAACCCTTTGCAGAGTCACCAGTCTCCAGCAAATGGTACACGAGATGTGGTTCTAATCATGTGGACCCTCCTTAGCTAGAACCCCCAATTTTCAAGGTCAGCAACAATGGAATAGATCTAGATACAATTCCCATTCTATAGCAAATGTTACATGAGTCGCTTGGCTAATCCATCAAAAGCTCTTCAGAAGTCCAAAATTATGAAGAAGAGACTGGATCTTCATACCCTTTGTTGAGACACGAGGCTTCAGCAAATGGCACAGGAGTAGTAGTACTATACAACTAAAACCTCTCTAACTACAACCCCCAAATCTAAAAGTCAGATTTTAAGTAGTAAACCTCCAAGATCTCACCCATATCCAAGGATTTCTGTGCTGGGATGACGAGTATCAGCTCCAAGGGTGTAGGTGTGAAGATCTGTCAGAGACTCAGATGTGACTGAGCACAAACAGAATGTTGCAGCAGTTACTAGGGGTGACTAGTGTGACCTCACAACGTGATCTCTCTTTGACTTTCTTGCTCCAGTCGCAAAGTATAACATGTTGAACATTTTATTGATCTTATAATTACAAAAACAAAAAGTTATTTAGATATTTTTTAACAATCACATTATTTCTATTGTCTATTAGGGTGCAGTCCCTAAATACTGTATTTTTCTTTCTATCTTACATATTTCTGATATCTATCAAACTAAATCCTTTTATACATTCAATAAAAATGTAAATTTTGTGAACTGTATCCACTATTCCCTCTTGTGGATTTAGAGCGCAACAAAATAAAGCCTATCAAAACTTCTTAGAATTTGGTACTGTTCCTTTATCACCCCTACATAAAAGGTGGAGGGCTGTTTGGGGGTCTCTGGTGGTCAAGGATGGTCAATCATTCAGGAGAGGTGCTAAAAGCTCATGGTTCACCCTAACCCAGGGCAAGCGGACCTAGTCACGTCTCGAAGTCACTAAAACAACTGTCTGCTTTTTACTTACAGCAAATAAAATAATTGTATATAATGTTTTACTTGAGAGAACTCACAGACGTTTTCCTTCAAGCTGCCAATCAGTTGCAAGAAACGAATCCCATTGAAATCAATAGGAGCTCTTTCTGCGCATGGAGGGGTTTATGAAAGCTGGAGCTGGATAGGGAGATGCGTTTGGCCGAACACACCTCTTGCACTGAAAATAGCTGCTGGGCAGGGAAAGGGCAGATACATATGGGGTGATTCTGCTAATTAACCTCCATGCATCTTAAAAGGGGAAACTATGACAAGTTAAGGGCACCCCGCAGCTTTCATACGCATAAATGTGTATGCGATGGCTGGAGTGTTTAAACATGCATGCAACAGGCATAAGCTTGAATATGAAAGAATTTCAAGGACCAAATCAGATAGTTTACTGAGTGGGCAGTAGATAAATGGAACAGCCTCCCATCAGAAGTGGCATATATTAATACATTGAGGGGATTTAAGCATGCATGGGTCAGACATAAAGGTCATGATTCTAAGAGAAGACCAACGACTGATTAAGTATTAAATTCTGAGTCTCTACATCAGGAATAATGTACAGGCTAGATGGGCTGAAAAGCGTTGATTTTCAAAAACCGAAAAATCCGTTAAGAATAATCTGGCATTTACATATATATATATACATATATGCACCATGCCGTCACTAGCACTATCTTACCTTCATGGAGGTCTGTGGACCTCCATCACCACCTACCCCGGCGATCTGACTCTCACACTGAAGGGCATCACCGGGGCCACCCGATCTGCCCGGTGACGTCTCTCGCAATGACGCAATGACGTCACCGCACAACTTTATTAACAACTGACAATTGTCAGTTAAAGAGGTATGGGGGCATGCTGCTGTATCTCAGGCATCTAAGCAGCTACATACCCCCAACATATACCGTTGGAAAGGTAATCGACTCACCTTTCCAACGGTATATAGATTGTAAAAAAAGAATAAAAAATATTAAGTTAAAAAAAATAAAAATGTAAAAAAAATGATTTGGGGGGTCTCTAAAGGCAGATAAAAAAAGATCAAAATTGCCTAGTGACTAGTGAGAGGCAATAGTCTTACAAAAAAACAACCAATCAAGAGTTGCTACTCATATCAGATTTATCCTCCTGAAGTAAGACCTTCAAATCGCAAGGTTAGCAGTAATGGAATCAATCATGACACCTTTTGATGAGGCATTTGTCTCTAATAAACGACATACAAGTCCTAATTTATCAATTAGAACCTAATTTGCTACAGCTATCAAATCTCAATGTTGGAAGCAATGGAAAAAACGTATGATACCCTTTGTGGAGGCACCAATCACTAACAAACAGTACACAAGTTAATGCTCTAATTAATTAGAACCTCCTTAACTAGACCCCCAAACCTCAAGCATAGCAACAATGTAGTGGAATGTTACATGAGTCGCTGGGCTAATCCATCAGAAGCTCTTTAGAAACCCCAAATTATGAAGAACAGAATGGATGTTTATACCCAGCATATGGCACCGGAGTAGTAGTACTATACAACTAAAACCTCTCTAACTACAACCCCCAAATCTAAAGGTCAGATTTCAAGTAGTAAACCTTCAAGCTCTCACCCATATCCAATGATTTCTGTGCTGTGAAGACGAGTATCAGCTCCAAGGGTGTAGGTGTGAAGATCTGTCAGAGACTGTAGCAGCAGTTACTGGTGGTGACTTCTGTGACATTCTTGCTCCAGTCGCAAAGTATAGCATGTTGAACATATTATTAATCTGATAATTACAAAAACAAATAGTTATTTAGATATTTGTTAACAAGCACATTATTTCTATTGTCTATTAGGGTGGAGAAGGTTTTTGATCAATTTTGTAGTTGCATTAGTCTCCAAGAAATGGTACACTAATTGCTGCTCTAATCAATTAGGACCTCCTTTGCTAGAACACCCAAAGCTCATGGTCAGCAGAAATTAAAATGATCTTGGAACTCCTTAACTAGACCCCCAAACCTCAAGCATAGCAACAATGTAGTGGAATGTTACATGAGTCGCTGGGCTAATCCATCAGAAGCTCTTTAGAAACCCCAAATTATGAAGAACAGAATGGATGTTTATACCCAGCATATGGCACCGGAGTAGTAGTACTATACAACTAAAACCTCTCTAACTACAACCCCCAAATCTAAAGGTCAGATTTTAAGTAGTAAACCTTCAAGCTCTCACCCATATCCAATGATTTCTGTGCTGTGAAGACGAGTATCAGCTCCAAGGGTGTAGGTGTGAAGATCTGTCAGAGACTGTAGCAGCAGTTACTGGTGGTGACTTCTGTGACATTCTTGCTCCAGTCGCAAAGTATAGCATGTTGAACATATTATTAATCTGATAATTACAAAAACAAATAGTTATTTAGATATTTGTTAACAAGCACATTATTTCTATTGTCTATTAGGGTGGAGAAGGTTTTTGATCAATTTTGTAGTTGCATTAGTCTCCAAGAAATGGTACACTAATTGCTGCTCTAATCAATTAGGACCTCCTTTGCTAGAACACCCAAAGCTCATGGTCAGCAGAAATTAAAATGATCTTGGAACCCTTTGCAGAGTCACCAGTCTCCAGCAAATGGTACACGAGATGTGGTTCTAATCATGTGGACCCTCCTTAGCTAGAACCCCCAATTTTCAAGGTCAGCAACAATGGAATAGATCTAGATACAATTCCCATTCTGTAGCAAATGTTACATGAGTCGCTTGGCTAATCCATCAAAAGCTCTTCAGAAGTCCAAAATTATGAAGAAGAGAATGGATCTTCATACCCTTTGTTGAGACACGAGGCTTCAGCAAATGGCACAGGAGTAGTAGTACTATACAACTAAAACCTCTCTAACTACAACCCCCAAATCTAAAAGTCAGATTTTAAGTAGTAAACCTCCAAGATCTCACCCATATCCAAGGATTTCTGTGCTGGGATGACGAGTATCAGCTCCAAGGGTGTAGGTGTGAAGATCTGTCAGAGACTCAGATGTGACTGAGCACAAACAGAATGTTGCAGCAGTTACTAGGGGTGGCTAGTGTGACCTCACAACGTGATCTCTCTTTGACTTTCTTGCTCCAGTCGCAGAGTATAACATGTTGAACATTTTATTGATCTTATAATTACAAAAACAAAAAGTTATTTAGATATTTTTTAACAATCACATTATTTCTATTGTCTATTAGGGTGCAGTCCCTAAATACTGTATTTTTCTTTCTATCTTACATATTTCTGATATCTATCAAACTAAATCCTTTTATACATTCAATAAAAATGTAAATTTTGTGAACTGTATCCACTATTCCCTCTTGTGGATTTAGAGCGCAACAAAATAAAGCCTATCAAAACTTCTTAGAATTTGGTACTGTTCCTTTATCACCCCTACATAAAAGGTGGAGGGCTGTTTGGGGGTCTCTGGTGGTCAAGGATGGTCAATCATTCAGGAGAGGTGCTAAAAGCTCATGGTTCACCCTAACCCAGGGCAAGCGGACCTAGTCACGTCTCGAAGTCACTAAAACAACTGTCTGCTTTTTACTTACAGCAAATAAAATAATTGTATATAATGTTTTACTTGAGAGAACTCACAGACGTTTTCCTTCAAGCTGCCAATCAGTTGCAAGAAACGAATCCCATTGAAATCAATAGGAGCTCTTTCTGCGCATGGAGGGGTTTATGAAAGCTGGAGCTGGATAGGGAGATGCGTTTGGCCGAACACACCTCTTGCACTGAAAATAGCTGCTGGGCAGGGAAAGGGCAGATACCTATGGGGTGATTCTGCTAATTAACCTCCATGCATCTTAAAAGGGGAAACTATGACAAGTTAAGGGCACCCCGCAGCTTTCATACGCATAAATGTGTATGCGATGGCTGGAGTGTTTAAACATGCATGCAACAGGCATAAGCTTGAATATGAAAGAATTTCAAGGACCAAATCAGATAGTTTACTGAGTGGGCAGTAGATAAATGGAACAGCCTCCCATCAGAAGTGGCATATATTAATACATTGAGGGGATTTAAGCATGCATGGGTCAGACATAAAGGTCATGATTCTAAGAGAAGACCAACGAATGATTAAGTATTAAATTCTGAGTCTCTACATCAGGAATAATGTACAGGCTAGATGGGCTGAAAAGCGTTGATTTTCAAAAAACGAAAAATCCGTTAAGAATAATCTGGCATTTACATATATATATATATATACATATATGCACCATGCCGTCACTAGCACTATCTTACCTTCATGGAGGTCTGTGGACCTCCATCACCACCTACCCCGGCGATCTGACCCTCACGCTGAAGGGCATCACCGGGGCCACCCCATCTGCCCGGTGACGTCTCTCGCAATGACGTCACCGCGCAACTTTATTAACAACTGACAATTGTCAGTTAAAGAGGTATGGGGGCATGCTGCTTAGATGCCTGTATCTCAGGCATCTAAGCAGCTACATACCCCCAACATATACCGTTGGAAAGGTAATCGACTCACCTTTCCAACGGTATATAGATTGTAAAAAAAGAATAAAAAATATTAAGTTAAAAAAAATAAAAATTTAAAAAAAATGATTTGGGGGGTCTCTAAAGGCAGATAAAAAAAGATCAAAATTGCCTAGTGACCCCCAAAATAAATTATTTAAACATAAAGTAGTTTAACTTTCAAAAAAAAAAAAAAGTTTAAGTATTCTAGCTAAATGATCACTGTGATATCCAATGTTACCACAGCGATCATATAGCTTTAAAGAGTCACATTCCCTTTTTAAAAATGTCCGATACTAATTTTTAATCCTATGATCCCTTTGATCATGGGGTTAAATTTAGCCAACGGTAGAGGGAGGCAATTTTTGAAATCCTGATGAACTGCAATTATTATTAAAATCAGCCATTTAGCCTGTGCGGTACGTGAGTAACCATATCATCCCTAGAGCGCCTTGCATTTTTACTGCAAAACTTATTTTTGCTGTAAAAGTGATTTTTTTTTCTCCCTTTACCATCATTTCTTTGGGATTGTAAGGGGAAAGAATGGTGTGTGCTTCTGTGAGTAAATGTATGGAAAGAATGGCGTGTGCTTCTGTGAGTGAATGGAGATATGAAAGGCGTGTGAATGGTCAGTAATTAGGGTTGAAGCCTTGACATGGCATTACTGCTCACGTTAGAAGTTAAATTATGGCACAAAAAGTACATATTTGCAAAAACTACACCCCTTGGCGCATCAAATGAGGGGCTGCATGTGTTTCTAGTACAAACCTGGAGTTCGCAAGACACAAATGAACATTATGGTTAGAAAAAACATATTTTCAAGCCAAAGCAACATATTCCATCATTATTTGTGCACTCAACTTTTGTCCTAGAAATACATGTAGCCCCTCATTTGAAGCTCCAAGGAGTGTAGTTTCTTAAAATGGATGAATTGTCTGAATGAGGGAGAGCATGAGTTAATATGTGGATGATTTGTCTGAATGAGGGACAGCATGAGTTAATGTGATTGTGTGTATCATAGATGTATAATTGTGGAAGGGCAAAGATGGCACTAGCAGGATGTTTGAGCCTTGGGGACCAAGATGGCACAGACAGGGTGTATATGGGACAAAGATGGCAAATCGTATGTGTGTTATCTGGGTGCTGGCCAGGCTCTATGTGGGCAGTGTGGTTGGGGTGTGCAACCTGTGATCTATCCCTGTAATTTAGGGGGTTTTAAATATACCTTTAATGCCGTGTTTTTATGTGAATTCCAATTGATCTATACCTGCAAAGCTGGGTTTCTGTGTTATTCTGTAGATCCATATCTGCTCTGCTATGTTTCCATACATTATTTATGTATACCTGCAAATACAGGGTTTGTATGTCTTGTTCAGTTGATTAATACCTGCAATGCTGTTTCCATGTATTGATTTGATCTATACCTGCAATGCTACATTTCATATATTATTATTGTATACCTGCAAATACAGGATTTGTATGTCTGATTCTGTTTATTTGATATATACCTTCAGTGCTGAGATCACAAGTGTATTTCAATTGATCTATACATGCAAAGCTGGGTTTGTGTGTTAATGTGTTAATCTATACCTGCTATCGGCAGCAGGGTCTAATATTTATATATATATTTATATATATATCGGCAGCAGGGACTAATATTAGGCCCTGAAATCATTTAGTGGAAAAGTTAAGGTATTGTGTTGTTTAAAGGATTTCAAGGATTAGTCGTACTAAATGGTGGCTTCAGGCTTCCCATGTTGAATGATCAAGTATTATATTGTCCAATAACAAAAGTATCATTCCATAGCACATTACTTTTGGCAATATATATATATATATATATATATATATATATATATATGCGTGTGTGTGTGTTTTTTCAGTGGTATGATTTAATGGTGGAAATTATTAATGCCCCCCCAGTTTGACTGTGGTATCTTGTGTGCCCCCCTTATATATTGTTTCTAGAGTCGCCACTGGTTCCAGGGTATGTTAGTGTTTGTGGGTACCGTATATTCCGGCGTATAAGACGACTGGGCGTATAAGACGACCCCCAACTTTTACAGTTCAAATATAGAGTTTGGACTATACTCGCCGTATAAGACTACCCCTCTACCCAGCATACAACGACCAGCCAATCACGGCAAGCAATGTACCTTACCGGTGATTTGCTGGTTGATTTGCTGACATATATATACATGCACTGCCCTTACACACACACACACATATATAATATATATATAATATATATATATATAATATAATATATATGTGTGTATATATATATATGTATATATCTACACATATGCCTGTCCATACATTTATACACTGCCCTCACCACACACCCCTGCCTTTACACACACATGGATATGTATATATATATATACACACACACGTATGTATATATATATATATATATACCGTATTGGCTCGAATATAGGCCGCACTTTTTCCCCCCACTTTAAGACTTTAAAGTGGGGGTGCGGCCTATATTCGGGGTCTAGTGCCCGACGCCCGGGACATGCAGTCCCGGGCGCCGGGCAGGCAGCGGGGTTAGGATACAGATCCCCCGCAGCGGTGCAGGGGACCTGTATCCTACTCTCGGATGTCCTCAGACAGCCTCCCCTGCCAGCACTTTCCACGGGGGGGGTGCCGGCACGGGAGGTTGTCTAAGCGCATCGTCTCGACGGTCACCGGCTGCAGCGATGCGGGTAAACAGCCTCCGGGTTGTTTACCCGCATCGCTGCAGCCGGTGACCGTCCACACGATGCGTTTTTCCTCTGCCCCCAAGACTTACCGGAGCAGACTCCCGGGTGTCTTGCGAGGCGCCGGCGGGGGACATCTACGCAATACGCGTATACAACTTCCGGTTGTATACGCGTATTGCGTAGATACCCCCTGCCGGCCCCGCAAGACACCCGGGAGTCTGCTCCGGTAAGTCGGGGGGGGGGGAGGGGGAGGACAGTGGTAGCATATCGGGGGGAGGGGGACAGTGGCAGCATATCTCGGGGGAGGAGGACAGTGGCAGCATATCTCGGGGGGGAGGACAGTGGTTGCATATCTCGGGGGGGGGAGACAGAGTGGCAGAATGTTTTTTTTTTTTTTGGTGCTTTTTAAAGAAAAAAACTTTTTCTTTAAAAAAGCACCAAACTTTTAGGGTGCGGCCTATATACGGGGGCGGCCTATATCCGAGCCAATACGGTATATATATATATATATATATACACACACCAGCTTACAAATACACTGACCATATCACACCAACATCCATACACTGCACTCACACCCCTTTCTCTCCATCTCTTACCTTATCTTCTGTCTTCTTTCTTCCATCCAGTTGTGGGAGCGCGAGGTCTGGCACTTCAGACCTCAGCTTCCCTGCTCCCTCATCACTACGCGCCGGCAATTGATGCCGAGCGCCGGGACATGACGTCATCCCTGCGCTCTGCATCAATAGCCGGCACGTAGTGATTAGAGAGCAGGGAAGCCGAGGTCTGAAGTGCCAGACCTCGAGCTCCCTAATGTCGGGCTAGTTAGAGGGAGGTCGTGATCTCCCCAACCAGCCCTGCCGATCAGGGCTAGTTGGGGAGATCACGATCTTGCACCTACCTCGGCGTGGCCCTGAAGACCGGCCCAGTGGAGGCGGCTTCTTCACTCGCCCCTCCCCTAGAGATTGGTGGCTTTGTGGGAACCTCCGGCTTGGTAAGTACCCGGTGGATGCATTTTTTTAGGGGTTTCTAAGTTAGTACCCGGCGTATAAGACGACCCCCCACTTTTAAGAAGATTTTCTGGGGTTAAAAAGTCGTCTTATACGCCGGTATATACGGTATGTTGGCATGTGTGTGGATATTTTAGCATGTGCTTGTGTCTGGATATCTGTGTTAATGTAGCTGTCCCTTCTGCGATCAGTGCATGTATCTACCATGCTCTTTAGCATTTAAGAACTCAAGCCTTTACAGACAACGTAAGATGAGCACCTTTCTTACCTGTATCTACCTGCATCTCTCCTCAGCGAGGATGTCATCTAAGGTCTCTTGCCTCACCATTTAAGTGACTTGGTGTTTCTGAGTGTCCTACGGTATACTGAGCACTATTGCAAGGAACCACGCTGCTCGAAATCCACCTGTAAGAATCTGGATCTGCCAATTGTTACATGTGCCATCGCTAACAGGCACTCACCAGGGATTTTTTTGGCATTTAAAACTCAAGCCTTTACAAAGTAAGACAACCACCCTCCTTACAGAGTTCTAACTGCACCTGTCCACCTGTCCGTGTCTCTTCAGGCTATGAGTGATTATTTCATGTAAGGTCTCAGGCCTCACCCTTCAAGTGACTTGTTGTCTCTAACTATCCTTGGTCTTAAGGGTGTATAGTATTGATCGCTATTATCAGGAACCAAAACAGGTCTGAATCCACCTGTCTTGAAATTTACTGGCTATCAGGTTCCTTCAATGTTTGTCCTCCAAATGTTACACTATACAAATTTGTGTCTAGATGTTTGTGGCTTGGTCTGTGTTAGTGTAACATCCCTTTGCGCAATCAGTCTCTGGATCTGCCAATTGTCACGTCAGCCATCGCCAACAGGCACTCACCTATGGAATCATTTTTGCACTTAAAAACTCAAGTCTTTACAGACAAAGTAAGACGAGCACCCTTCTCTAACTGCACCTGTCCACCTGTCCGTGTCTCTTCAGGCTATGAGTGATAATTTCATGTAAGGTCTCTGGTCTTACCCTTCAGGTGATTCTTTGTCTCTGACTATCCTGCGGTCTTAAGGGTGTATAGTATTGAGCACTATTATCAGGAACCATATCAGGTCTAAATCCACCTGTCTTGAAATTTACTGGCTATCGGGTTCCTTCAATGCTTGTCCTCCAAATGTTACACTACACAAATTTTTGTCCAAGTGTTTGTGGCTTGGTCTGTGTTAGTGTGACATCGCTTTCCGCAGTCAGTTTCTGGATCTGCCAATTGTCACATCAGCCATCGCCGACAGGCACTCGCCCATGGAATCTTTTTTGCATTTAAAAACTCAAGCCTTTACAGACAAAGTAAGACAAGCACCCTTCTCTAACTGCGCCTGTCCACCTGTCCGTGTCTCTTCAGGCTATGAGTGATAATTTCATGTAAGGTCTCTGGTCTTACCCTTCAGGTGATTCTTTGTCTCTGACTATCCTGCGGTCTTAAGGGTGTATAGTATTGAGCGCTATTATCAGGAACCAAAACAGGTCTAAATCTACCTGTCTTGAAATTTACTGCCTATCAGGTTCCTTCAACGCTGGTCCTCCAAATGTTACACTATACAAATTTTTGTCTAGGTGTTTGTACTTGGTCTGTGTTAGTGTCTGTGTGTGTTAGTGTAACATCCCTTTGCGCAATCAGTCTCTGGATCTGCCAATTGCCATGTCAGCCATCGCTAACGGGCACTCACCAGGGAATCTTTTTTGCATTTAAAACTCAAGCCTTTACAGACAAAGTAAGACAAGCACCCTCTTTACAGGGTTCTAACTGCACCTGTCTACTTGTCCGTGTCTCTTCAGGCTATGAGTGATAATTTCATGTAAGGTCTCTGGCCTTACCCTTCAGGTGATTCTTTGTCTCTGACTATCCTGCGGGCTTAAGGGTGTATAGTATTGAGCGCTATTATCAGGAACCAAAACAGGTCTAAATCTACCTGTCTTGAAATTTACTGCCTATCAGGTTCCTTCAACGCTGGTCCTCCAAATGTTACACTTCAGAAATTTTTGTCCAAGTGTTTGTGGCTTGGTCTGTGTTAGTGTGACATCCCTTTCCGCAATCAGTCTCTGGATCTGCCAATTGTCACGTCAGCCATCGCCGACAGGCACTCACCCATGGAATCTTTTTTGCATTTAAAAACTCAAGCCTTTACAGACAAAGTAAGACAAGCACCCTTCTCTAACTGCACCTGTCCACCTGTTCGTGTCTCATCAGGCTATGAGTGATAATTTCATGTAAGGTCTCTGGCCTTCTTTGTCTGACTATCCTGCGGTCCTAAGGGTCTATGGGTCTATAGTACTGATTGCTATTACCAGGAACCATGACAGGTCCAAATCCACCTGTCTTGAAATTTACTGGCTATCAGGTTTCTTCAACGCTGGTCCTCCAAATGTTACACTATATGAATTTTTGTCTAGGTGTTTGTGCTTGGTCTGTGTTAGCGTGAGTGTCTGTGTGTTAGTGTAACATCCCTTTCCGCAATCAGTCTCTGAATCTGCCTATTGCCACGTCAGCCATCGCTAACGGGCACTCAACAGGGAATTTTTGCATTTAAAACTCAAGCCTTTACAGACAAAGTAAGACAAGCACCCTCCTTACAGGGTTCTAACTGCACCTGTCCACCTGTCTGTGTCTCTTCAGGCTATGAGTGATAATTTCATGTAAGGTCTCTGTCCTTACCCTTCAGGTGATTCTTTGTCTCTGACTATCCTGCGGTCCTAAGGGTCTATAGTACTGATTGCTATTACCAGGAACCAAAACAGGTCTAAATCCACCTGTCTTGAAACTTTCTCTCTATCAGGTTGCTGCAATGCTGGTCCTGCAAGTGTTACACTATACGTGTTTGTGTCTAGGTGTTTGTGTTAGTATCTTGGTATATGTTAGTGTGAGTGTCTGTGTGTGTTAGTGTAACTGTCACCTCCGTGATAAGTCTCTGGATCTGCCAATTGTTACATCTGCCATCGCTAACAGGCACTCACCAGGGAATCTTTTTTGCATTTAAAAACTCAAGCCTTTACAGACAAAGTAAGACAAGCACCCTTCTCTAACTGCACCTGTCCACCTGTCTGTGTCTCTTCAGGCTATGAGTGATAATTTCATGTAAGGTCTCTGGCCTTACCCTTCAGGTGATTCTTTCTATCTGTCTATCCTGCGGTCCTAAGGGTCTATAGTACTGAGCGCTATTATCAGGAACCACGACAGTTCGAAATCCAACTGTCTGGAAACTTTCTCTCTATCGGGTTCCTGCAATGCTGGTCCTCCAAGTGTTACACAATACGTTTCTGTCTATATGTTTGTTATAGTGGCTTGTTCTTTGTTAACTGCCCCTTCCGTGATCAGTCATTTAATCGCTTTATATGTCAAAACTGCTCTAGGCAAAAACATATTACGTTTATAATTGTAAAGTTGCAAAATCTTTCCTTTGTATAGACCCTTCTATGTGCATGTGCAGAAAACACTAGTTTTAATTGGAAGTGCTTTCTTGCCATTGACCGGCAAAATGTTACACCATGGAGAAGATGGTCTGCTGCAGCTCCTTACCTAAACTTAAATCAATACCTAAAAGAAATTTTTTTGCATACAATTCCAATAATTTTCACATATTTTTCAAACTCTATACATATTTTTGCTAGGTTGTATAAACACGTATCCAAACATTAATCAAAAGCCTTCAATTAATACTTATCAAAACTCTCTTATTACCTAAAATGAAAAGCATTTTTAGCTCTTTCTGAGAAGAAAACTAAAAATGAATGAGAAAGCTGATTAATGTGGATAAAAAGGCCACATGTTTTTTACAATGTTTTAAGTAAAAATCAGAGACAATAAGTGGATTTTTGTCCACATTAGGCTAGATTTCCACTTGTTTTTTTTTTTGCTAAAAACGCCCATAAAAACGCCAATAGCGCCACCTGGGGTTTTTTTAGTGAAAAACGGCTGCAGCCAGATGTTAGCTGTTCTTCAATAGGAAATCGCAAAATGGCATTTCCACTTGGCGTTTTTCTGTTTGGCGTTTTTTCAGTACTCTTTGGCGTTTTTCTGCTTTTTTGGGCTCTGTGGCAGTTTTTCAAAATCGCAGCATGTTCACACTCTGGCGTTTTTTGCAACGAAATCATGGCGTTTTTCTCCAATAGAAGTCTATGGGAGAGAAAAAACGCCATGAAAAAGCCATGTGGGTTTATTGTCTTGGCGTTTTTTATGGCGTTTTTTCCACAGTTACAATGCAGAGGATGGACCCAGTATCTGTGTGTCCTACGAGAAATAGGCTGAAAACAAACAGTTTCACACAAAACAAAGTCCTGGACTGGTTCATATTGAATTTTACACCATTTGGAACAAACATGCCATTACAAACATACCCGACGCATCAACTGGATCCTGCGTGCCAAAAGCAACAGCAAACAATTTGCACCATCATTTGGGGCCAATCTTCCCAGAGGAGCAGACATTCGAAATAAAGCATGCCTTACAAACCACAGAAAAGAGACAAAAGGGTCTACCAAGTAAATGACATCAGGAGAGGGCAGATACTTGCCATTTATCCTAATCCCTTTTAGCTGGGTGAAACTTCTAACTTGTAAAGGATGGAAAAACTGCCTAAGGTCAAAAAAAGCAATTTCCACAGAAAGGCTAAAACGCCAGAAAAAACTCCAGA
Organism: Spea bombifrons; assembly: GCF_027358695.1. Lineage (NCBI taxonomy): Eukaryota > Metazoa > Chordata > Amphibia > Anura > Pelobatidae > Spea > Spea bombifrons. Next base: position 17,581,682 of record NC_071094.1, read on the forward strand.
AAAAACGCCAAAACGCAGGTAAATGCAGTGGCAGTTTTCTTGGCAGTTTTCCTGGCGTTTTTCATCAAGAAAAAAACGCCAGACAAAAACCCAAGTGGAAACCTAGCCTTAACCAGCTTTTTATGGAATTTGGCATCCTACACAGCAAAATAAAAAATAAAATTTGCTCAGTTCAATCATTTAAATGTAGCTTAACACTAAAATATAATAAATTTCATTCAAATATAACTTGTCCCCGTGGGCTTCCCAATGCAGGCCACCAACTACCAGGATAACACAATCTTTCCACTTACTTTCAAATATATCTAATATTATATAAACAAATTCCATTGGTCATGAAAGAGTTAAGCAAAATCAGACATTTTAAATATAAGATATTTTTGCGCCCTAATGGAAGACTAGAACTTAAATAAGAAACTTTCGGCAAATTTTATCTAAAGTTTTGAATTTGGTCATATTGTCAATATCAAAAATAAAGAAATTAAGCTTTTGGGATTGGAGCTTGGCTAGAATGGAAAATTATGAGCAAATTGTCTTAATTTGGCACAAATTCTGACAAATTAAAAATTATTTATCATTTTCCACATTAAATGTGTTAAAAAAGTCAATGATATATACATATATATAACAGAAACATGAAAATAGAAAGGGTGAAAAAAAGCAATTAAAACAGTAAGTAGGGAAAGCAGAATGTAAATACAGTTTGAAATAAGCAATAGAGAATAGAAAGATATATCCAAATATGTGAGACTTCCTACCAGACATTCACCAGTCAAGAAATGCATCCAGTCAAGACGGCTCCATAAAATGAATCAATCATGTATACTTTCCATTGAGCGTATGTGTCATATATATATAGATAGATAGATAGATAGATAGATAGATAGATAGATAGATAGATAGATAGATAGATAATAGTATTGTAAGTTTCCATGCTGATGTGTGTGTATGTCTGCTGCTGATTTGGGTGTGTAACTGTTTGTTATTTTCCGGTGATGTGTGAGAGAAAGATTACTGTTAGCTCACTGATGTTGAGAGTCTGCATTATGACTTCACTGCCTAGCATCACAACTCTAGCAGGGAGGGGAAGCTAATGTAGAAAAAGGGCTATATTTTGTATACATTGTTAAATGTATTTATGGACATATTAAGCCTTTTCTGTACATTATTCAGGTTTTTATGTATTTTGGAGACCCACTATCTCTATAATTTAAATGTAGCTTAGCACTAAAATCACATCTATTGCAATCAAATATAAATTATCTCCTGAGTTTCCGCAACGCAAGTCACCAACTTGGCCAGGACTTTTAGTGAAACACAAAGCTTTTCCCTTCAATCATTCTCCATATAATAAAAATAAAAAATAAATTGTTGCATGAAACAGATCCTTCAGCATTTTTCACAATAAATGTGTTAAAAAGTCAATGATATATAAATAAAATTGAAACATAAAAATACAAAGCAAGGGGAAAAAGGGGAGGCAGAAAAAGCATTACATTGCAATACAGTTAACAATAAACTATAGAGAATAGAAAGATTATCTCCACAAAGGTGAGACTTCCTACCAGACTTTCACCAAACAGTCAAGAAATGCATCCAATCGAGATGGCTCCATAAAATTAAACAATCGTGTATACTTTGTTTGGAGTGTATGTGTGTATATCTGTGTGTATATATATATATATATATATATATATATATATTTATATATATATATGTGTGTGTGTGTGTGTGTGTGTATGTTGCTGGTTTGCATGTATGTATTTTGCTGATATGCGTGTGTTCGCTGCTGTTTGTTAAATGATGTGTGAGCAGAGGCGTATCTACTGAAAATAGCGCCTATGGCAAGCACTGAAATTGCACCCCTGTCCAAATATCTAAAACCCATTTACTAGCCCCTGCTGCCCATATACCGTATTGGCTCGAATATAGGCCGCACTTTTTTCCCCCACTTTAAGTTTTTAAAGTGGGGGTGCGGCCTATATTCGGGGTCTAGCGCCCGACGTCCGGGACATGCAGTCCCGGGCGCCGGGCAGGCAGCGGGGTTAAGATACAGATCCCCCGCAGCGGTGCAGGGGACCTGCATCCTTCTCCCCGATACGCTCAGACAGCCTCCCCTGCCAGCACTTCCCACGGGGGGGTGCCGGCACGGGAGGTTATCTAAGCGTTTTACCTCTGCCCACCCCCGACTTACCGGAGCAGACTCCCGGGTGTCTTGCGGGGCCGGCGGGAGACATCTACGCAATACGCGCATGCAACTTCCGGTACCGGTACCGGAAGTTGCATACGCGTATTGCATAGATGTCCCTCGCCGGCCCCGCAAGACACCCGGGAGTCTGCTCCGGTAAGTCGAGGAGGGGGGGGCAGAGGAGGACAGCGGCAGCGTATCGCGGGGAGGGAGGACAGCGGCAGCGTATCGCGGGGAGGGAGGACAGCGGCAGCGTATCGCGGGGAGGGAGGACAGCGGCAGCGTATCGCGAGGAGGGAGGACAGCGGCAGCGTATCGCGAGGAGGGAGGACAGCGGCAGCGTATCGCGGGGAGGGAGGACAGCGGCAGCGTATCGCGGGGAGGGAGGACAGCAGCAGCATATCTCGGGGGGGGGGGCAGAGTGGCAGCATGTTTTTTTTGGTGCTTTTTTAAAGAAAAAAAACTTTTTCTTTAAAAAAGCACCAAACTTTTAGGGTGCGGCCTATATACGGGGGCGGCCTATATGCGAGCCAATACGGTATATATATTAGTCCCTGCTGCCGATAGCGGGTATAGATCAACACACAAACCCAGATCAACTGAAATTCACTTGTGATCTCAGCACTGAAGGTATATATCAAATAAACAGAATCAGACATACAAGTCCTGTATTTGCAGGTATACAATAATAATATATGAAACGTAGCATCGCAGGTATAGATCAACTGAATAAGACATATTAACCCTGTATTTGCAAGTACACAAAAATAATGTATGGAAACATAGCATAGCAGATATGGATCTACAGAATAACACAAAAACCCATCTTTGCAGGTAAAGATCAATTGGAATTCACATAAAAACAGGGCATTAAAGGTATATTTAAAACCCCCTAAATTACAGGCATAGATCACAGGTTGCACACCCCAAAGCCAGCCCTGGCGTCCACACTGCCCACATAGAACCCGACTAGCACCCAGATAACACACATAAGATTTGCAATCTTTGTCCCCAAATAGCCCAGCACAAGTCAACTTTGTCCCCAAACAGTCCGGCCAGTGCCATCTTTGTCCCATATACACCCTGCCTGTGCCATCTTGGTCCCCAAGGCTCAAACCTCCTGCTAGTGCCATCTTTGCCCTTCCACAATTATACATCTATGATACACAAACACTTTTACAGTCACTCACTAATTCACACTTTAATTCAGACAACTCATCCACACATTAACTCATGCTCTCCCTCATTCACTCAATGCATCCACACATTAACTCATGCTTTCCCTCATTCAGGCAACTCATCCACACATTAACTCATGCTCTCTCTCATTCACTCAATGCATCCACACATTAATGCACACTCTTTACTTATATCTACCCCCTCTCCCTCCCTCATCACTTTTTAACCCCCTCCCTCATCACATCACTTTTTAACTCCCTCCCTCCCTCATCACTTTTTAACTCCCTCCCTCCCTTCCTCATCACTTTTTAACTCCCTCTCTCCCCCCTCTCACCTTGAAGTCCAGCGACGGGAGGACGATACTTCTGTCTTCCTGAACCGCTCGCTGGTGCCCGCTGCTTCACTGCTGAGCGCCGTAATATGACGTCATATTTCGGCGCCCAGCAGTGAAGCAGCGGGCACCAGCGAGCGGCTATTAAACGATGTCTTCTTTTTTTTGATGCGGGGGAGAACGAGGGGCGCCGAGCGGTTGCTAGGCGCCCCTCTCTCTCCTCCGCATCAGTGTTTAAAAGCCGCTCGCTGGTGCCGGCATTTCATGCAGAGCGCCGCAAAATGCCGGCATATTGCGGCGTTCTGCATGAAATGCCGGCACCGGGACAGGGGTAGAGGGCTCGTGGAGGAGAATGAGGGGCGCCGAGTGGTTGCTAGGCGCCCCTCTCTCTCCTCCGCATCAAAAAAAATAAAAAAATGCCGGTGAGCGGCATTTAAAAGCCACTCACCGGCGCCCCCCTTGAGATGGCGCCCATGGCACGTGCCATGGCTGCCATACCCTATATACGCCTCTGCAAATATGGAATTTAAATTATCAGAAATCGGGGTTTGTTTACTAAAATAGGAGTCTGCCTTGGAGTTTTAGCTTTGAGTTTATTATACATTATGACATATTTCTACAAAAATAGAGGAGCATGTACTGTAGAGTGCATTGTTCAACAAATCCTGATTTTAAAAGAATGTCACTGATGTACATATAACAAACTCCACTTTAATTTCTTATATATATACTACTTGGCATTGTAAAACATACTTGTCATCTTTAGAAAACCACATTTCTGTCTTGCGAGGACTTACCGCATTTGCTCGATTTTAAGACGACCATGATTATAAGATGACTGCCCCAAAATATTAGGGCTGCAACTAACGATTATTTTCATAATCGATTAGTTGGCCAATTATTTTGTCGATTAATCGATTAAAAAAAATGAATGTAAATTTTTCATTTATTTAAAATAATTTAATAAACAAATGATGTTAAAAACAAACAGCAGAATAAAAAAAACTTTGATAAAATGCATTTCTTGTCTGTATTTCCCAACCAGCCCCCCCAATTTATGCACATTTGAGCCCAGGCTTGCCATGCTGCCTCCCCGACATGCCACGCTGCCTCCCACATATGCCACGCTGCCTCCCACATTTGCCACGCTGCCTCCCACATATGCCACTCCACGCTGCCTCCCACATATACCACTCCACGCTGCCTCCCAATATACCACTCCACGCTGCCTCCCACATATGCCATTCCACGCTGCCTCCCACATATGCCACTCCACGCTGCCTCCCACATATACCACTCCACGCTGCCTCCCACATATACCATTCCACGCTGCCTCCCACATATGCCACTCCACGCTGCCTCCCACATATACCATTCCACGCTGCCTCCCACACATGCCACGCTGCCTCCCACATATACCACTCCACGCTGCCTCCCACATATACCACGCTGCCTCCCACACATGCCACTCCACGCTGCCTCCCACATATGCCACTCCACGCTGCCTCCCACATATGCCACTCCACGCTGCCTCCCACATATACCACGCTGCTTCCCACACATGCCACTCCACGCTGCCTCCCACATATACCACTCCACGCTGCCTCCCACATATACCACTCAACGCTGCCTCCCACATATACCACTCAACGCTGCCTCCCACATATACCACTCCACGCTGCCTCCCACATATCTCATAGTCCCCTCATAGAGTCACAGACCCGTTCGCATCACACTGACACCATACTTTTTTAAATATGTACTGGGTTAATCTTTACGGCCCCCAGGATTTAGATTCCCCTTAGTTTGCCCCCCCCTTTATCTCTAACTGCACCTTAAGTTAACTTAATCAAATTAACCCTTAGTCCTCATCATTAAATTAACCCTAAACACCCCATTAACCATAACTACCCCTAAATTAACTCTAAATACCCCATCAAAACAAAACACCCCATTAACCATAACTGCCCCTAAATTAACCCTAAACACCCCATTAACCACAGCATCCCCTAAATTAACCCTAAAGACCCTGTCAACCACAACAGCCCCTAAATTAACCCTAAACACCCCATTAACCACAGCTGCTCCTAAATTAACCCTAAACACTCCATTAACCATAGCTGCCCCTAAATTACCCCTGAATACCCCATTAACCATAGCTGCCCCTAAACACCCCATTAACTATAACTGCCCCTAAATTAACCCTAAACACCCCATTAACCATAGCTGCCCCTAAATTAACCCCCACCTCCCCTAACTTTCAGCAGCCCAAATATTAATTTTATACTTACAGTTAGATGAGTGTCACAGCCATGTGGTTCTGGCCTTCTGGGAGAAGGAAGGGGGCGGGGCCAGTTGTCACAGTGATTACAGGGAGGGACTGGTAAGTAGGAGCTGCTGCTGTGAGTCAGACTAAACGGATTATATAATGAGGGGTATTTTCAGAGTGTTTGCTCTGAAAAAACCCTCATTTTATAATCGATAATAATCGATTCAACTAATCGATAATGAAATTCGTTGGCAACGAATTTCATTATCGATTATTATCGATTTTATCGATTAGTTGTTGCAGCCCTACAAAATATGAATATTAATTTAGGAAAAATAGAAAATTCTGAATATAAGACTACCCTATAAGTAAAAAGTTTCAACTAATGTAAATATTTTTTTCATATTTAATAAAAACTATGATTGAGAAAATTTTTATTTTTTGTGTTTTTATTTCCTTTTATTTGCCAATCTCAGGCCCCCTGTTATACCTTATACCCCCTATATGCCACTCTGCCCCCCAGAAATGCCTTATACCCCACCCATATGCCACCCAGCCCCCTCCCCCTGTCTTACCAATGCATCCCTAGGCTTGTCCCCCGTGCTTCAGACTCCCTGGTGTTTAGTGGGGGCAGCCGGTGGACGTCTGCGTGATGCGTGTAGACAACCTCTGCTGCCAGTTAGTTCTGCAGGGGCTTCTGTGACTGAGCACCGGAAGGTCATGCCGGTGCTCAGTCACAGAAGCCCCGGCAGGGCATTGTTCAGACTTTTACTGGCTGCCAGGGAGGAGGATCCAGGTCCCCTGCAGCTCTGCGGAGGATCCTCCTCTCTGGCAGCCGGTGAACGTCTGCGCAATGTGCGCAGAGAACCTTTGCTGCTGCCGGCACTTCTATGATGAAGCACTGGAAGGTCATGTCCCGCCAGTGCTCTGTCATAGAAGGCCCAGAGGAAGTGCCGGCAGCAGCGGAGGTTACCAGAGAGGAGGATCCAGGTCCCCTGCAGCGCTGCGGGGGATCTGGATCTTAGTCTTATATTAAGACCTCTATTTAAGGTCGAATTATAGGATGACCTTGAATATAAGACTAGGGGTATTTTTCAGAGCATCTGCTCTGAAAAGAACCTTGTCTTATAATCGAGCAAATACGGTAATTATAAAATTAGCATACAGCTTTGTATTTAAAATAGGTAGTATTTTTTATAAAGAAGACATATGAGCTGCAGAAATTTATAGTTTATAATGCAAATTAAAATATGTAAGTATCTTATAAGCAGTTTCACATTAAGAGTGCAAACATATACGGCATTTAGCCGGATGTAATGATTGACCTCTGGCCAATTATTCTGCCTGTGGGATGCACGCCCCCCTATATTACTTAATGCAAAGCTATTACAAAGAAAAGGGTAGTCGTGTACAAATATTGAAACATGTTTTAACTCACACTAGACAGAAATACAAGAATTAGTGACAGCACAGGTTTAAGCACTTCCATAAAATAAGATCTAAGTAAATAAGTGCATGGATGTAACACACACACACACACACACACACAGAGGTACATATAAAGTTGTTAAATACATCCAATGTAATATTGTTAGTGAGGACAGACGCAAGCTTTCTGTAGTTTTTGTACCTGTTTGTAGTCTCCAATGATAGAGCTGTTTTTCTTTATTTCTGACTCTGCTTTATCAAGCTCCCTGCGACACATTTCCTTCAGCTGCAGAAAAATGCAAATATTCACTGTCAAGCAATAAAGCTGGGTGTCAGAAATGACACTTATATGCTGGGGTATAAGTGCATTAATACAAAGTGCAAATTAATTAATTCTATGATTAAGATAAATACTGTACTGTGTGACGTTAGTGCACTTGAATAGCACAGTATACATTATACACTGCTTGGATTCAACACATCTCTTCAATCATACACTCTACTGTGTTACTACAACCAACCTGAGCAGATTCTTCTTCCAATCGTCTCTTCTCCTCTTCTGCATCAATCAGTTTCTGTTTAGTCATCAGTAACTCCTTGTTCAAGGCATCTGCCTTTTCTTCAGCCTGCAAAACAGATCAGCATTCATCAATAATTAAACAAATTACAATCCAAAATAAATGAGGCATTCTTTAAATCAGTACAAGTTGTATACTTTGGACTCTTATTGTAGTTGCAAGTAAAATTGAAAATGTGTCTTTTTTTCTTCGTTTATATTTTTCTTGTTGAGACTTAATATTTTGTTAATGCTAAATTAATGACACATACACTGTCTCCTGTGAGTGACTGAAACATTGATTTTTGTGAATAAACCATCAATCCCTGAGTGTGCTTACGTTTTGGGCCATTTGTATACTAGCTGATAACAGCTACAAACAAGGTACAAATTGGCTTCTTTGGTCTGTGGACTGCAGAGGACAATGTAAAAAAATATTAAAAAAACAATAAATAATGTGTGGGTACACAAAATGAAAAACAGGAAAAGTGTAGTTGAACTACCACCTACCGTGTTTCCCCGATAGTAAGACACCCCCGATAGTAAGACGTATCGGGAGTTTCAGAGGGGTCGGCTAATATAAGCCGTACCCCGAAAGTAAGACATATGTCTTACTTTCGGGGAAACACGGGGGATTTGCTGGAGCAGCAATAATGTTTTCCGTGGTCCATCAGGACCAGGGCCGGCCTTTGGGGTGTGCGACCTGTGCGACCGCACAGGGCGCCACACTCCAGGGGGCGCCGCCGCGGGGTCCGCCGCAGCGCGGTCCGACGCCACTGCCGTCGCGGGGTCCGCCGCAGCGCGGTCCGACGCCCCTGCCGCCCCTCCAGAGACGGACAGTAATGTCCGCCGCTGGAGGAGCAGGCTCGCAAGGGAGCAGTATCGGAGGTCTTTAACAGACCTCCGATACCGCTCCCTTGTGATCCCCAAGGCAACAGCTGCTGTGCGCCGGGGTTTGCTGCCAGATCCCGGCGCACAGCACTGAAGCCGCGCCCACCGGTCTCCGTGCCCTCTGACCCGGAAGAAGAGAAGACAGAAGAACTAAGAAGAAGAGCGAAGAGGCGGCAAAGAAACTGAAAGAGGAAAGGTAGGAAAGCATAGAGTGACAGTGAGAGTGGATTGGTGTATATGTGTGGATTAGTATATATGTGTGGTTTGGTATATATGTGTGGTTTGGTATATATGTGTGGTTTGGTATATGTGTGGATTGGATTGGTATATGTGTGTGGTTTGGTGTATATGTGTGGTTTGGTGTATATGTGTGTGGTTTGGTGTATATGTGTGGATTGGTATGCGTGTGGATTGGTATATATGGACAATTTTTTCCCAATATAAGACATACCCCGAAAGTAAGACATAGTGGGGCTTTTAGGGATAAAAAGAAAGTAAGACACTGTCTTACTTTCGGGGAAACACGGTAGCAAAAATGTCTTTTTTTTAAACGTCTGTTTTTTTTTTGTTAAACATCTTATATCTTTATTTATACTTTAACAATCTCTGTGTAAATGAGAAATTATAGACTTTTTCATAGACTACTAAATTAAGACTGAGAATGCATTTTTTTGCTTTCTAGAATTTTAAATAAAATAATTAAAATAAAAAACAGCCTTGCTGGTCTTTATATCTTCACAAATGTCTGCAACACATTCTCAATTTAGCTCAGTTATATACTTTTTTTTTTTTATTAATTTCGTTCACAATATTGTGACACTTATGCCTGTAGAATGCTATTCTCTTTCTTACCCCCCCCCCCCCCGAAGTCTGCTAGGAAAGGAAAAAAAATAAAAATAAAAATAAATAAATAAATAAATAAATAAATAAATAAATATTAAAAAGTATAATAAAAATAAGAATAAAAATTTATTACCATAAACCCCATGTGAGTTGGAACTCCTTTTTTTTCTTTTTTGATTCAGCACTTCTATAATGTTCATATTTTTTAATTTGTTCAATCATATTTAACCACTGGGTCAATACGGGTACTCCTTTGTCGAACCATTTCCTAAGAATCAATAATCTCCCTAAGAAGAAGATTTTCTTAAACAAATTGTTTAGCCTACCAAATTCTTCCACATCACCTAAAATCAAAACCTTTGGATCCATTTCAAGATTACAACTAAATTTACTTTTCAAAAACAAAAATATATCATCCCAAAATTTATGAATCTTATTACATTCCCACCATAAGTGAATTAAACCTGCATTAAGGACCCCACATCTGGGGCAATCTGACTTATCCCTACATTTAATCTTCCATAACTGGTGCGGAGAATAATATAAACGATAAATAATTTTAAGTTGTGTAAATTGATATTGTTTATTAACGGTGCAACACCCTGTGTTCTTAAGGATACGGTTCCAAGAGGCCTCATCAATGGCACCAATCTCTTCCTCCCATTTCTTTTTAATCTTGCCTCTGAAGCCTATATCCATTTCTCTTAAAAGTATTTTATAAATAGTGTTAAGTGTCTTCTTCCCAATAGATCTTATCTGCAAAAACTCAAAAAGCTCATGTGTCTCAACCTCAAAAATCTTCTTATTTTCCGTGCAATTATATGCGTGAGCTAATTGATTATACCAAAATTTGTGTCCATTTTGCAACTCATATTCAAATTTGAGCTCCTCAAAATCCTTAATATACCCAGCATTGAACAACTGTCCAGCAAAACTAATCCCTTAATTAATCCAAAAATCACTCCCTAACCCTTTGTGAAACTCCATAAATTTTGAGTTATACCATATTTGTGTTTGGGGTAAACTACCCTTGATTTTACAGATACATTTGGTTTCCTGCCACACTTTTCTATATAACTTCACCAAAGAGGTATTATCCAATTTCTTTTCCAACTGTAAACCTGCTTCTAACATTTCCATGGGGTTAGAATTTCCAGTTATTTCTAAGAAAAACTGGATTAATCCCCCATATCCATTGAATTTCAAATTCTGGATTTTCTTTGCCAGGAAATATAATTTGAAGTGGGGTTATGCCCAACCCCCCTCACCCTCCAGTGAGGTGAGCTTGGCATATTTCATGTGCACTCTGCCTCTTCCCCACAATAATTTACTGAGTACAGCTTCTAGACCTTTAAACCATTTATCCGGGATCCACACTGGTGAGGCAGACAAGACAAACAAAACCTGCGGGAGAACAATCATCTTCACCAGACTCACCCTATCTGCCAGTGACAACGGGAGTTTTGTCCAGATCCCCACCTTTTTTGTATCTTATAACCTAATGGGGTAAGGTTCTGCTTAATAAAGAAGTCGACTTTATTCGAGATTTTAATCCCCAAATACTCCAAAGAGTCCCCCTGCTTCAAGATCTTAACACCTCCTACCTTGGGGGTACCTACTGAGTTTAACGGGAGAAGTGTTGATTAGTCCCAATTAATTTTAAGTCCTGACAATCTGCCAAAAGATTCAATCTATCACTATTGGGAGCACTTTTTCAGTATCTTCTAAAAAAAATAGTAAATCATCCGCATATAATAAGAGCTTTTCTTCACTACCTTTTAAACCAAAACCTCTTATTTCATGGTTTTTCCTAATACTTGCAGCTAATGGTTCAATGTATAAAATAAATAAAAGGGGCGAAAGTGGACACCCCTGATGGGTTCCTCGACTTAACAAAAAGATATCCGAGAGCTTACCATTTAAATGAATCCTAGCTACTGGAGAACTATACAAAAGTTGAACTTAAAAAGGTTTCCCCAAATCCAAAAGCTGTTAACGTATGCCATAAAAAACGCCACTCCACCCTGTCAAATGCCTTCATGGCATCTAAAGACAGAATGGAGTTGGGAAGGTTCGCACCTAGCTGAAGATTGGCAAACACTCTTTCCAGGTTAGAATGTAATAACCTTCCTGGTACAAAGCCCGTCTGATCTTCTCCAATCAAAGCAGGCACACAAATTGCTAATCTTCTGGCCAACACTTTAGCTAGGATTTTCGCATCCGTGTTAATGAGGGATATCGGCCGGTATGATTCTACTTTTACTGGATTTTTATCTTTTTTAGGAATAAGTATAATTATTGCTTCCATCATAGACCTTGGTAGCTGCTTTCCTTTCAAACCTTCTGAAAAAACTAAACATAAAATAGGTAAAAGGATTCCCGCATATTCCTGGTAGACCCCGAACGGGAGTCCATCCCCTCCTGGGACAGATGAAGCTGCACAAGAAAGAAGGGCCTCCCTCATCTCCTCCACCGTAATATCCCTCTCTAATAGAACCTTCTGTTGGGGCGAGATCATGGGTAAATCACACTTTCTTAAGTAAGTAGCTATATCTAGATCGTTTGCCGCTGGGTCTGCTTGATATAACTTAGAGAAAAAATCAACCATTACGGCCTGCACTTTACTTGGGTCATTTACTACCCTACCATCTTTATCTTCAATTGCCAGGATATCACTTTTATCTTTCTGAGCTCTTACCAAATTTGCAAGTAGTTTCCCCGGCCGACCCCCTTCAAGAAAGTTCTTTTGACCTCTAAAAAATAATTTATGTTGTGCCTTATCTAACATCAGAGCTGCAAGTTGGTCTTGTATATCTTTCATTTGATCATAATTATTCGTTGAAGGATCTTTAGCAAATTTAATTTCACTGCTAATTACTTTCTCTCTTATATCCTTCTCTTTTTGGAAAAAGCTTCTTTTTTTTGTAATCACATCTCTGAGGAGCAACCCCCGCAGGAATGCTTTTAATGCATCCCAAATCACGCATAAAGAAGCAGATGCTTTATTATTCTCCCAAAACTCTTTTAACAACTGCATATTATTTTCTTTAGTTTCAAGTAGCGTCAGCCAATGGGGGTTAAACCTAAAAAGTTTCCCTTCATTCTTTTTCTCATCCCCCAATGTCAAATCCACTATTAGTGGTGTGTGGTCTGAAATTGATCTCGATTCATACACAATTTTGTGAATAAACCTAATCCCCAAATCATTGCACAGAACCAAATCAATCCTAGATGCGGTTTGATACGTGGCGGAATAACATGAGTATCTTTGTGTAACAGGATTCATTAACCGCCATGGATCATTCCAGCCCAATTCTTCAATCATTCTTGCTAATGGGGTCTGAGTATTCAAATTAGTATGCTGTTTATTGACCACTCGCACTACATCTTTCTCAGGGTCTAGTGTACAATTAAAGTCCCCGAACAAATATAGTGGAAGCTGTTCCTTACCTCCAATGAATTGAACTAATTTATTTATTGGCTGTGGAGAGAAAGGGGGAGGAACATAAAAGAAAGCCATAATCATCTCCTGGTTATAGATAATTAGATGTACAAATATAAATCTACCTCTCTCATCAATTATCTTGTTCTTAATCACTAACGGAATCTTTCGATGGAAAAGTAGAGAGACTCCAGCCGAGTAATTAGAAAAGGAGGAATGAAATTCCGTTTGAGCCCATCTTCTCGATAGCCTCCTTTGTGTCTCTCCTATCGTATGTGTTTCATCTAAACAAATAATAGCCGGGAGATGTTTCTGTACACGATAAAATATGGCTACCCTCTTTCTACAATCTCCAGTTCCTCTCACATTCCAAAATAAGATTTTAATTTGCATTCAGAAAGAGGAAGAGAAAAAAAAAAAAAAAAAAAAACCCCAGCAGACCAATAACCCTCCCCCCTATCACATACCACCCCCCCTCTCGTGATGCGTGCTGGACCATTTTCCACACGTATCTCTTTACACCGTCATAATAACTCCCCCCCCTCCTGACTCCTCAAAGAAATTAAGTATAATTAGCCATTTAGACATTACAACCCTTCTCCTTCAAACCACATAGACACCTCCTGAGGGCTTGAAAAAAATAAAATGCCTGACTTATATTGCACTCGGAGCTTTGTGGGAAACAACAAAGAGTAACGAATATTAGCTATTCTAAGCCGTTTTTTAATTTCAGCGAAAGCCGCACGTTGCATTTGAGTTCCCCTGGAAAAATCTGGGTACATGGCAATCTTTGCTGAGTTGTATAATATCGTGCCAATTTCTCTAGCACGTCTAAGAATTGCATCACGATCAGAAGAATTTAAAAGTCTGATTATCATAGTCCTTGGTGGGGCCCCCGGTGGAGGGGTTTTTGCCGGGACCCTATGTGCCCTTTCCACACAAAATAAAGAAGAAAGTGTTTGTGCTCCAAAAGTCTCACCAATCCTTTTTTGGCAAAACATCCTGGGATCTAATCCCTCCGCTCCCTCTGGTAACCCCAAAATACGAATATTATTCCTTCTAGATCTATCTTCCATATCTCTCATTTTATCTTTCAATTTGTCCATATCCGTACTTAAGGAGGTTGTACTGTTCTTTATCTCAACCATTCCTTTATCCAAGGAAGGAACTATTGTTTCAAGATTAAGCAACCTTTCCCGTATCTTGTTTAAATCATCTCTAATAAGGGAGACTTCAATAGACAAACTTTCCACTTTCGAATTTAACTGTGCTAGAGCTTGATTAGAATTTTGCACTTCTTTAAGAATGGTACCAAGAAGGCCAGGTTCAATTGAGCGTCCATACTCCTCCCCGGAGTCCCCCATTTCTTGCGGAGTTATAGATCCTAACCGCTCCATATCTTCTCTGCCTTCCACTGGGGACACATTTTTGGCAGACCGGCTTTTCGTTATAACAGGAGAAGCTCTCAAAAATTTATCGATTTTAGCTGCCGCAATATTCCCTTTAGGGGAACTAATACCAGCGGACTTCCGGTTTGGGTTTTTAGGAGACATTTTTTTTTTTTTTTTTTTTTGAACACTTACTTTCAAATATATAGACTTCTCCAATCCTAATCAATATATAGCTTAGTATTTTATGATAGGACTTCTTCAAACCTTATACCTAGTATTAACCTTGTCCCTAGTGTTTAGCGATAGGATTTTTAATATTGGCAACACTCATTCCGCCATTAAAGCTCCAGTCACTATTAATAAAAATGCTCAGCGCCAGCACTTATCAATATAACCATGTACGGATGCGGCATATAATATTAGGTATATATTACCTTTGTGCAAGAGTCTCTTAAATCAGGCTGCCTTGATACCTGCTGATGTTATCATTCCGTAACACTGAGCCTGCTATTGTAATTTCATAGGCCACCGTGCTGTGCTGAGCTGCCGTACTATGCTGAGCCACTATGCTGTGCTACTGTGCTGTGCTGAGCCACCGTTCCGTGTTGATCCACCGTGTCGTATTGAGCCGGCGTACCGTGTTAAACCACTTTGGCGTGTAGAGCCACCGGACTGCACCGTTCTGTACTGTGCTGAACCGCCGTGCTTAGCCACCGTGCTGAGACGCCTTGCTGCCGTGCTGTAGAGAATCACTAAAACGCTAAAACACTGAGTCACTGGGTCACTGAGTCGCTGAATCGCTGAGTCGCTGAATCGCTGAATCGCTGAATCGCTGAATCGCTGAATCGCTGAAACGTTGAATCACTGAAACGCTGAAACACTGAATCGCTGAAACGCTGAATCTCTGAATCGCTGAATCGTTATACTGTGCTATGCGGTATAATGCTGTGTAGAACTAAACCACCATACTGAACCGTCGCACCGTATTAAGCCGGCAAATCGCACCAAGTCACCGAACCGTATTGTGCTGAGCCGCTATATCGAATCGTATCCCCAAAAGAGTAGCGTGCTCAGCCGGCGTGCTCAGCCAGCGTGTCGCGGCGCCATACCGCCATGCCGTACCCGATCACCCTCAGTCCTCAGCGGATTCCGGAGGGAAGGGAAGGAGAGGAGAAAAGAAGAAGGAGGAGAAGGAAGGGAGGGAGCCCGCAGGTACGTTCCTACGTCATGACGCCAATCTTACCTAGCAAAAATGTCAAACACACTCCAGTCATAAGGCCAAGTGCAAAACCCACTTTGTTGTGAAGGGGTTACATGTCAAGAAATACGGTTCTATTCAGCACAGACCAATAGCCCTGATTGATTTATTATTCTTTCTTGCACAACAGTTGACATTTGTTTTAGTTGCTAAAGAAACTTGGTATTGTCACTTGTGAATAACTGTTTGGTATCATATCAGTGACAGTAGATCTTTATTTATTTGTAAGACAAGATGATTTTCAAAGCTCCCTGTGATGTCATATTGATTTTTTAGGACAATGCTTCTGATGTTCAAATCACTTCTTAACATAGGACTCGACAAACCCTGGGTGCCAGATCGTCATGGCAACTACAAACCACTTCCTGGCACCTCACGGCACCCGGTTCAGAGTGCTAGAGAAGTGTACATGTACATGCCCGGGCATACCCAGATTCCAGCATGTACTAGCTGACTTGGCAATAATAATATCAATATTAATATATATATGATTGCTAACAGCAATCACACTCCTATCATATCCAGGTTCTAGCATGTACTGGTTGCCTGGGCATGATAGGAGTGTGATTGCTGTTAGCAATCATATATATATTAATATTGTTATTATTATTGTTCACATGTGAGCTCAGCACTGGAGGCATAGAATCAGACATACAAATCCCGTATTTGCAGGTATACAATAATAATGTATGGAAACATAGCAAGAGATAAAACTACAGGCATAGATGACAGGTTGCACAACCCAAAGCCAGCCCTGGCATCCACACTTCCCACATAGAACCTGACCAGCACCCAGATTACACACATAGGACTTTCCATCTTTGTCCCCAAACAACCCAGCCTGACTCAACTTTGTCCCCAAACAGCCCGGCCTGTGTCATCTTGGTCCCCAAGGCTCAAACATCCTGCTTGTGCCATCTTTGCCGTTCCACAAATCAATTATACATCTATCACTTTTACAGTCACTCACCAATTCACACTTTCATTCACATAATTAATTCACACAATCATCGTTGATCGCCTCCTAAACGCTTTTAAAACGGGCGTCCGCCGCCATACAATGTATGGCGGCTGTTGACGCCCCGGGGAGGGGCCAGACATGGCCCCCGATGCCGATCTCGGTTACTGAATGCCTCGACATCGAGGCATTACAGTAACGCCGTTTAAGCGAAGAAAGTGATCGTTGATCACTTTCTAAGCTTATTTAATTTTATGACGGTTCAGGACCGTCAAAGGTCATTTAGTGACCTTCTTGTCATGACGGTCCTGAACCAGCAAAGGTCGCGAAGGGGTTAATAAAGTATTTTAAAAGTTTTTTTTTTTTTTTCGTTTTTGGTCGCTCGCAGCCACTTTGGTGGCGCAATGGGCCACTTGACTAGACTTGCCCCCCAGGCCTTAGGCTGCCAGCCCTCCCCTGGGTGTAGGGGTATCAAAGAAACAGATGATACCATTTGTATCACTGATGTCAGTTTTAAACATTAAAAAAAGTTCTAAAGGTATTTTTTAATAAAGAAAGATAGCATGAGTCTCCTTAAACAGTAACTAATTGGTATTGACCAAATATTTGTATATGCTTTAAGACAAGTAAAAATTTGGGGGTAGAGAAGGGTAGATGGTGAGAAGGGGGAGTAGGGAGAGGGTAGATGGTGAGAATGGAGGGTACGGAGAGGTTTGGGTGTAGGGAGATGGTTGGGGGTGGAGGGTTTCCCCGTAACAGATTCTCGCACCGGGGCCCTGAGGCTTCTAGTTACGCCCCTAGTTATGCTCTCATACTGTCTGTATCCTGCAGGTAGACCCAGCAGTGCTTAAAGTTGGAATCGGAGGAGCATATGACTGACATCATCAGGTGGGTAATACACATACAGTATAAACATAGGACAAGCATGGTAATCACTAAAGCTTCCACTCAGCCCATCACTACAGTGAAGGAAAACATTTGATCCCCTGCTGATTTTGTACCTTTGTCCACTGACAGACATGATCAGTGTAACATTTTAATGGTACGTTTATTTGAACATTGAGAGACAGAATAACAACAAAAAATCCTGACTAACGCACTTCTAATAAGTTATAAATTGATTTGTATTCTGATCAGTTAAATAACTATTTGATCCCCTATCAATCAGCAATATGTCTGGTAAGTAATGAGCTGAGATTATGAGCGCTCATCTTGTCACATGTCCACATAAGCAATTATTCAGATTCCAACCTCTCCACAATGGCCAGGATCCAAAGAGCTGTCCAAGGATGTCAGGGACAAGACTGTAGACCTACACAAGGCTGGAATGGGCTACAAGACCATAACCAAGCAGCTTGATGAGAAGGTGACAACAGTTTTTGCGATTATTCACAAATGGAAGAAACACAAAATAACTTTGTCTCCCTCGGTCTGGGGCTCCATGCAAGATCTTACCTCGTGGAGTTTCAATAATCATGAGACTGGTGAGGAATCTACACGAGAGTATCTTGTCAATAATCTCAAGGCAGCTGGGACCATAGTCACCGAGAAAACAATTGGTAACACGCTACGCCGTGAAGGACTGAAATCCTGCAGTGCCCGCAAGGTCCCCTTGCTCAAGAAAACACATGTACAGGCCCGTCTGAAGTTTTCCAATGAACATCTGAATGATTCAGAAGAGAACTAGCTGAAAGTGTTGTGGTGAGCTATTTGGCATCAACTCAACTTGCCGTGTTTGGAGGAGGAATGCTGCCTTAGATGCCAAGAACACCATCCCCATCGTCAACCATGGAGGAGGAAACATTATGCTTTGGAGGTGTTTTTCTGTTAAGGGGACAGGAAAACTTCACCTCATCAAAGGGGCGATGGATAGGGCCATGTACCGTCAAATCTTTGGTGAGAACCTCCTTCCCTCAGCCAAGGCATTGAAAATGGCTTGTGGGTGGGTATTCCAGCATGACAATGACCCAAAACAGATGGCCGAGGCAACAAAGGAGTGGCTCAAGAAGAAGCACATTAAGGTCCCATAGAAAATCTGTGGAGGGAGCTGAAGGTTTGATTTGTCAAACAAAACTGTTGTTATTCAGTCTCTCACTGTTCAAATAAAATTATAGACTGATCATGTCATTGTCAGTGGGCAAATGTACACAATCAGCAGGGGATCAAATAATTTTTTCCTTCACTGTAATCCTTGGATCCTCCAAGGCCACCTGAGACCGGGGCTCAAACTTACCAAATAGTTAACCTGTTAAATCTCAGGGGTTCTCTTTAGCCATGTGGGGTCTTTGGGGTTCGTCGGCAGTTAATCCTCTCTGCGTTTGATGAGCCGGGAATTCTGTATCAACCAAGTAACGCATTTGCTCGATTATAAGACGAGGTTTTCTTCAGAGCAATGCTCGTCAAAATACCCCTCGTCTTATAATCAGGGTTGTCTTATAATCAGACCTCAAATAGGCCTGACTATGAGACTAAGCTCCAGATCCCCCACAGCGCTACAGGGGACCTGGATGCTCTTGTCTGGTAAAACACCCCCCCAAACTTACCGGTGCTTCTGAATCCCTGGTCAGTCTACACGATTCGCATAGGCAATTCTGCTGCGGCCGGAAGGAGGTGCGGTTAGCAGCAGGGGTTGTCTGCGTCCAGACCTTCCCTGGCTCTCGGAGATCAGAGTTCCCCTCACCGGGGAATTCTTTCTGACAGCCGGGGAAGGTCTGTGCGATGGACGCAGACAACTCCCGCTGCTAACCGCACCTCCTTCCGGCTGCAGCGGAAGTTGCCTACGCGAATCGTGTAGACATCTACACACTGCCCCAGCTACACACCGGGGAGTCAGGAGTACCAGTAAGTTTGGAGGGGGGGGGCTAAATGGGGGGGACATAAGGCATTACTGTAGGCAGAGTGCTCTGATATGCTTTTTAACCCCCTTTATGCCACTCTGCCACCAGAAATGCCTTTTAACCCTCTATACACCACTCTGCCTCCTGAAATGCCTTATACCTCCCTATATGCCACTCTCCCCCATAATATGCCTTTTAACCCCCTAAATGCCCCCTAAATGCCAGAGTGGCATATAGGGGTATAAGGCATTTCTGGAGGCAGAGTGGCACATAGGGGGTCAAAAGGCCTATCATGGGGCACAGTGGCACATAGGGGGCCAAAAGGCATATCATGGGGCATAGTGGCATTTAGAGGATTAAAATGCATATCATGTGGCACAGTGGCATATATATGGGGCAGAGTAGCAAGCCTGGGGGCAGATCTGCATAACTGGGGGGCAGGTTGGAAAATAAAAGGAAATAAAAACAATTAACATTTACCAGTAAAACTTTTTTCCTATAGGGTCATCTTATATTCAGGCTATTTCTTTTTTCCTAAATTAATATTCAGATTTTGGGGGGTCGTATTATAATTAGGGTCGTCAGAAATTATCCTGGACAAGCTGAAAGGCTTTGCCACAGCATCCGGAAATGATTAAATGTTGTTTTTTTAAAAACTAATTTGGTAAAGATCCTTGGGTTGATGTATTAAGGCTCAGAAATGTAAGTTACCCTTCATAATGGTATAGTGGCCCTAAAGCTAATTCATACTAAGTCTGCTGTCACTGGAGTTCAGATGTAGATGTACAAAGTACTAGCTATTCCATCTTCTTAACATGTTGAGAAGATAGTGAGTAAGTATTTCTATAGGTGATCAGGTGATAAACACGCAATAGGTTGTAAGCTCCCTGCCAGTAAAATGTTGGTTAACTGGTATTTATAATAAGACCCAGTAACCAATGTTTATTGGGTTTAATTATCAGAATAGGGATTATAAGGGGCTTCACCTCCCTCTCCCACCATGGGGGAATTTCCTGTCCTGGTTGCCCAGAGTCCACCAGCCCCTTCCCCTCCCAGTCCCTCCCTGCAATAACACTGTCGATTGGTCGCGCCCATTTCCTATAGCGTCCACATGGCTCAGACATTCATCTAACTGTGAGTATAACATTAATATGTGGTTATTATTATGGTTGATGGGGTGTTAAGGGGTTAATTTAGGGGCAGTTATGGTTGATGGGGTGTTGAGGGTTAATTTAGCGGCAGTTATGGTTAATGGTGTGTTTAGGGGCAGTTATGGTTAATGGGGTGTTGAGGGTTAATTTAGGGGCAGTTTTGGTTGATGGGGTGTTGAGGGTTAATTTAGGGACGTTATGGTTAATGGGGTGTTTAGGGTTAATTTAGGGGCAGTTATGGTTGATGGGGTGTTGAGGGTTAATTTAGGGGCAGTTATGGCTGATGGGGTGCTTAGGGTTAATTTGGGGTAGTAATGGTTAATGGGGTGTTTAGGATTCATTTAGGGGCAGTTATGGTTAATGGGGTGTTGATTGTTAATTTAGGGTCAGTTATGGTTGATGGGGTGTTGAGGGTTAATTTAGGGGCAGTTCTGGCTGATGGGGTGTTTAGGGTTAATTTAGGGGCAGTTATGGTTAATGGGATCTTCAAGGTAAACTTAGGGGCATCTATGGTTGATGGGGTAGTTAGGGTTAATTTAGGGGCAGTTATGGTTGATGGGTTCTTTTGGATTAATTTAATGCTTATGATGGAGGGTTAATTTAATTAATTTAATAAGGTTAACTCAATTTGCAGTTAGATGTAAAGGGCGGCAAACTAAGGGGAAACTAAATCCTGGGGGCAGTGAAGATTAACCCAGTACTTATTTATAAAAGTATTGTGTCAGTGTGATGTGAATGGGTCTGTGAATCTATGAGGGCACTATGGCATATCTGGGGGTATAATTCATACTGGGGTATAAGGCATATCAGGGGGCACAGTGGCATATCTGGGGATATAAGTCATATAGGGTATATAAGGCATATGTGGGAGGCAGTGTGGCATATCTGGGGATATGTGGCATATCTAGAGGTATGTGACATCTGGGAGGTAGTGTGGCAAGCCGGGGCTCAGATGTGCATAACTGGGGGGGGGGGGCAGGTTGGGAAATAAAAACAAGAAATGCATTTTTATCAATGTTTTTTTTTTATTCTGCCGTTTGTTTTTAACATCCAGTTTTTTTACATAAATGAAAAATGTACATTTATTTTTTTAATTGATTAATCCAAAAAAATAATTGGCCAACTAATCAGTTATGAAAATAATCATTAGTTGCAGCCCTACTGTTATTCAAACCCCAGACAGGGAACATATTGAGTTATTATGGATGGTCTGCAGATCACAGTAAAGTCATCGGTTTTCATTAAAAACGATAGGAGTTCTCAGCGTTTGTTTGTTTCCTTGGGCAGAATGAATATATGATGGCGTCTAATAGCAAGGTGGTTGATGAATGAAAAAAGAACCCAAAAATATCATATTCATGTTACTTATTGCTTTGTATTTTTAGTTGAAGAAGAGCCTGCAGTGACTGTGTGGTGAGTATTTAGAGGGAAGATCTCAGTCCACATGGTCTGTATATAAACACAGAGGCCAGTTATTAATTCTCTCTATGGATATAGCTTCTCGAAAAAGCCTCTCTTTATTTTTACACGTCTGATAGAGAGGAAGAACAACAATAAGTAAAGGTAAAGCAATTAATGGGAGAGGGAGATTATAGTATAAGAACAGGAGAGAAGTAACCAGGGATGGAATATGTGTAGAGAGGGCGAGATATCGGGAATGTGAAACACGTGGGAGAGAACGCAGGAAAGGAGGGAGTAGAGAAGTAAGTAATGAACTCATGCTTTATTTCTTATTTCAGCAAACAGGGAAATACCCAGAAGAGGTAAACATTTTTTTCACGTATAGTAACATATTCTTATATATACACAGAAGCTGGATACATTTTCATTATTCTGCGTTATTTCTATTGATAAACTGACCTTTATTTGCCCCCACAACCTCATGGCACCCTGCCCTATGGGTGCAGGCTTTATCAATATGTAATGTCCTAGTGCAAGGCCACTAACCCTTAATCTAACCGATAAAGGGGCTCCATGCATTTTTTTAATTTATTACATTAAACATACATTTTGGAAAGTATTCTTTTTTTTCTTCATTTTCTTCTTAAAGAAGCCCATTAGGACATATCAGTACGTCCTGACTTGCTGATCTTGGGAGATCACGCAGTCGTTAGAAGCCAGCTTTGTTGGCGCCCTGCAGCCCAATCGTGTTTAACAGCGCTCACTGTGAGACCTGGTACACCGTCGTACAAGGATTGCCTGAAATAAATAAATAAAAAACAACATTTTTAAAAAGAACCTTAGTCCTAACACTATACGTATTATAGTATATAGTATACAAAATCACTAGCCCCAAGCCCTAAACTATGTAATATAGGGTAATATGTAAAGCATGGATGCGGCTCTCTTAAACAAAGAAGAACTATGTATGTGGGGACCATAATCAGAAAATGCTGGTGAATATAAATTGTGTCATTGTTCAGCTGAGGCACCAACAGTACAGAAAGAACTTTAAGAAAAATATATGATTTCACCCTCACAGTTATTTTCTGCGATCCAGGCGCATCCCCTCTTCGACGAGCCTCGGATGTGGAACCCCCTCTGCTGCTAGCGTTGTCAGGATCCTTGATCCGCATACCTCTTTTTGAGTTCACAAAATAATAATAAAACACACAGGAGACCGAAATTTAGTGGGAAAGTGTATGGCCACAGCGCTTTATTAGTTTGTTTAAGAAAACAGTATTCAAATGTTAATACGCGTCAAACGCTGCTTGGTGCTATCTCTGTCAAGCAATACACCTTGTAAAAACAGTAAACGTTTAGTCATAAGACCGCCTTAAAATATTCATAAAACATATGGCAACAAGCCACTGTAACCAATGCCGACATTACTCCCGCCTGCCGTAAGCCTACATTGGCAGACAGACTGGCATAAATCACATTACGTTATCAAAGGGACCCTGCCCTAGGGAAAACAATACAACTTACTGAGGCGTACCTCCACCTCACTATTGACGAACCGTCTCCAAAACATTAATTAACAGGAACCACACAAACAAAAACCGCCTATCAAAATACATCAAGATGACCGAAACAACAGGGAGGGAGGGACGCGCCAGGAACAAGGGGACGGCGTCCAGTTTATATATTTATATATATATATATATATGTACCGCACCTTTCTGTTGCCCATTCCCTGCCTCCACTACACCACATGGTTTCTAAGGATAGGCTGTTCACTTTAGCTTGCCCCGGTCATGGAGTTCGTTTTGGCCTCTGGGGCTTTCTAGATCAGAAGGGTTCAGCATTGTTCCAGGCAGAGGCGTATATAGGGTATGGCAGCCATGGCACGTGCCATGGGCGCTACCTCAAGGGGGGCGCCGGTGAGCGGCTTTTAAATGCCGCTCACCGGCATTTTTTTTTTTTTTTTGATGCGGAGGAGAGAGAGGGGCGCCTAGCAACCGCTCGGCGCCCCTCATTCTCCTCCACGAGCCCTCTACCCCCATCCCGGTGCCGGCATTTCATGCAGAGCGCCGCAATATGCCGGCATTTTGCGGCGCTCTGCATGAAATGCCGGCACCAGCGAGCGGCTTTTAAACACTGATGCGGAGGAGAGAGAGGGGCGCCTAGCAACCGCTCGGCGCCCCTCGTTCTCCCCCGCATCAAAAAAAAGAAGACAGCGTTTAATAGCCGCTCGCTGGTGCCCGCTGCTTCACTGCTGGGTGCCGAAATATGACGTCATATTACGGCGCTCAGCAGTGAAGCAGCAGGCACCAGCGAGCGGTTCAGGAAGACAGAAGTATCGTCCTCCCGTCGCTGGACTTCAAGGTGAGAGGGGGGAGAGAGGGAGTTAAAAAGTGATGAGGAATGGAGGAATGGAGGGAGGGAGTTAAAAAGTAATGAGGAAGGGAGGGAGTTAAAAAGTGATGAGGGAGGGAGTTAAAAAGTGATGAGAAAGGGAGGGAGGGAGGGAGTTAAAAAGTGATGAGAAAGGGAGGGAGGGAGTTAAAAAGTGATGAGAAAGGGAGGGAGGGAGGGAGGGAGTTAAAAAGTGATGAGAAAGGGAGGGAGGGAGTTAAAAAGTGATGAGAAAGGGAGGGAGGGAGGGAGTTAAAAAGTGATGAGGAAGGGAGGGAGTTAAAAAGTGATAAGGGAGGGAGGGAGTTAAAAAGTGATGAGGAAGGGAAGGAGGGAGGGAGTTAAAAAGTGATGAGGAAGGGAGGGAGGGAGGGAGTTAAAAAGTGATGAGGAAGGGAGGGAGTTAAAAAGTGATGAGGAAGGGAGGGAGGGAGGGAGTTAAAAAGTGATGAGGAAGGGAGGGAGGGAGGGAGGGAGTTAAAAAGTGATGAGGAAGGGAGGGAGGGAGTTAAAAAGTGATGAGGGAGGGAGTTAAAAAGTGATGAGGAAGGGAGGGAGGGAGGGAGGGAGTTAAAAAGTGATGAGGAAGGGAGGGAGGGAGGGAGTTTAAAAGTGATGAGGGAGGGAGGGAGTTAAAAAGTGATGAGGGAGGGAGGGAGTTAAAAAGTGATGAGGAAGGGAGGGAGGGAGGGAGTTAAAAAGTGATGAGGAAGGGAGGGAGGGAGGGAGTTAAAAAGTGATGAGGAAGGGAGGGAGGGAGGGAGTTAAAAAGTGATGAGGGAGGGAGTTAAAAAGTGATGAGGGAGGGAGTTAAAAAGCTGCTTCACTGCTGGGTGCCGAAATATGACGTCATATTACGGCGCTCAGCAGTGAAGCAGCAGGCACCAGCGAGCGGTTCAGGAAGACAGAAGTATCGTCCTCCCGTCGCTGGACTTCAAGGTGAGAGGGGGGAGAGAGGGAGTTAAAAAGTGATGAGGAATGGAGGAATGGAGGGAGGGAGTTAAAAAGTAATGAGGAAGGGAGGGAGTTAAAAAGTGATGAGGGAGGGAGTTAAAAAGTGATGAGAAAGGGAGGGAGGGAGGGAGTTAAAAAGTGATGAGAAAGGGAGGGAGGGAGGGAGTTAAAAAGTGATGAGAAAGGGAGGGAGGGAGGGAGTTAAAAAGTGATGAGAAAGGGAGGGAGGGAGGGAGTTAAAAAGTGATGAGAAAGGGAGGGAGGGAGTTAAAAAGTGATGAGGAAGGGAGGGAGATAAAAAGTGATAAGGGAGGGAGGGAGTTAAAAAGTGATGAGGAAGGGAAGGAGGGAGGGAGTTAAAAAGTGATGAGGAAGGGAGGGAGGGAGGGAGTTAAAAAGTGATGAGGAAGGGAGGGAGGGAGGGAGTTAAAAAGTGATGAGGAAGGGAGGGAGTTAAAAAGTGATGAGGAAGGGAGGGAGGGAGTTAAAAAGTGATGAGGAAGGGAGGGAGGGAGGGAGTTAAAAAGTGATGAGGAAGGGAGGGAGGGAGTTAAAAAGTGATGAGAGAGGGAGTTAAAAAGTGATGAGGAAGGGAGGGAGGGAGGGAGTTAAAAAGTGATGAGGAAGGGAGGGAGGGAGGGAGTTAAAAAGTGATGAGGGAGGGAGGGAGTTAAAAAGTGATGAGGAAGGGAGGGAGGGAGGGAGTTAAAAAGTGATGAGGAAGGGAGGGAGGGAGGGAGTTAAAAAGTGATGAGGAAGGGAGGGAGGGAGGGAGTTAAAAAGTGATGAGGGAGGGAGTTAAAAAGTGATGAGGAAGGGAGGGAGGGAGTTAAAAAGTGATGAGGGAGGGAGTTAAAAAGTGATGAGGAAGGGAGGGAGGGAGTTAAAAAGTGATGAGGAAGGGAGGGAGGGAGGGAGTTAAAAAGTGATGAGGGAGGGAGGGAGTTAAAAAGTGATGAGGAAGGGAGGGAGGGAGGGAGTTAAAAAGTGATGAGGGAGGGAGTTAAAAAGTGATGAGGGAGGGAGGGAGGGAGTTAAAAAGTGATGAGTGAGGGAGGGAGGGAGGGAGTTAAAAAGTGATGAGTGAGGGAGGGAGGGAGGGAGTTAAAAAGTGATGAGGGAGGGAGGGAGGGAGTTAAAAAGTGATGAGGAAGGGAGGGAGGGAGTTAAAAAGTGATGAGGAAGGGAGGGAGGGAGGGAGTTAAAAAGTGATGAGGAAGGGAGGGTAGATATAAGTAAAGAGTGTGCATTAATGTGTGGATGCATTGAGTGAATTAGAGAGAGCATGAGTTAATATGTGAATGAATTGTCTGAATGAGGGAGAGCATGAGTTAATGTGTGGATGAGTTGCCTGAATGAGGGAGAGCATGAGTTAATGTGTGGATGAGTTGCCTGAATGAGGGAGAGCATGAGTTAATGTGTGGATGAGTTGCCTGAACGAGGGAGAGCATGAGTTAATGTGTGGATGCATTTAGTGAATGAGGGAGAGCATGAGTTAATGTGTGGATGAGTTGTCTGAATTAAAGTGTGAATTAGTGAGTGACTGTAAAAGTGTTTGTGTATCATAGATGTATAATTGTGGAAGGGCAAAGATGGCACTAGCAGGAGGTTTGAGCCTTGGGGACCAAGATGGCACAGGCAGGGTGTATATGGGACAAAGATGGCACTGGCCGGACTGTTTGGGGACAAAGTTGACTTGTGCTGGGCTGTTTGGGGACAAAGATTGCAAATCTTATGTGTGTTATCTGGGTGCTAGTCGGGTTCTATGTGGGCAGTGTGGACGCCAGGGCTGGCTTTGGGGTGTGCAACCTGTGATCTATGCCTGTAATTTAGGGGGTTTTAAATATACCTTTAATGCCCTGTTTTTATGTGAATTCCAATTGATCTTTACCTGCAAAGATGGGTTTTTGTGTTATTCTGTAGATCCATATCTGCTATGCTATGTTTCCATACATTATTTTTGTGTACTTGGAAATACAGGGTTAATATGTCTTATTCAGTTGATCTATACCTGCGATGCTACGTTTCATATATTATTATTGTATACCTGCAAATACAGGATTTGTATGTCTGATTCTGTTTATTTGATATATACCTTCAGTGCTGAGATCAGCAGTGTGTGTTTTTTCAGTGGTATGATTTAATGGTGGAAATTATTAATGCCCCCCCAGTTTGACTGTGGTATTTTGTGTGCCCCCCTTAAATATTGTTTCTAGAGTCGCCACTGTTCCCTACACACATGTTAACAGCGTGCGCCTGCGCCTGCCCCCCTCCTCATCGCAGCCCTTATGAAACCAACAACATGGGCTGTTTCACAACAAGGGAGGGCAGCCCAGAGACAGCCAATGGGAGGCCACCCCTGCCGGTCACGTGAGCACACACTTTATGTAATGTTGCCGCACATGTTATGTCAGGGGCTCTTTGTGCTTCTTCTTCTTCCCACTTTGTCTCCGCCGGAGTCCGGATCCACTGCGTGCCAAGCGGGGTGGAGTGTTACCCTCCTGTGACCCATGGATGTCTTTAACTGCCCCTCCTGCCAGCAGGCCCTCTGGGACCCTGTAACTGTAAGATGCGGCCACTCTTTCTGCAAAAGGTGCTTGCGGGGGCCAGCAGTGGACAGGTGCCACATTTGCAAGCAGAAGCTGAAGCCCAGGGGTGCCCAGGCGCTGAAATGTAACACCCTTTTATGCAACTTGCTGGAGAAGTGCCTGCAGAGCGAAACCAGACTGAACAGGGTGAGAAGCGACCTGCGCGATTTGCTCTCACTCCAGGACCACGAAGAGGCAGCAAAAGTGGCCTCCAGAGGAGTTGCGATGGGTGAGTTTCTGTAGGAGGTCCCATGGGGGGCATTTAAATGTCTATATGTGATCCTCATGATGATATAAGAGTAGATCATATATCACATTATATATGATCATTGCTATTATATACCGGGATTAACTCATCCATAGCCAGCGCATATTGAGTTTCTGTAAAATTGTGGACAGTGATCATTATCAATGCGCTTCTGTATTTTAATGGCCTGTTGTATGATTATTATTATTATTTATTGTTGTATATAGCGCCATCATACATACGCTGGTGGCAGCGTGTTAGGTGCCTGCCGCCGTCGCACTGTTACGTGTCTATGTAGGATGCCATCCTGAGAATGGAACGTAAAAACCTTTTTTGTTACTTAAAATATTTGTACTGGTGGTTGATCTGTGCCTTCCTACCATTAGACTGGGCTTAGAGGGTCTTTCAGGTGTTGAAATGTCTGCCCAGAGCCCAGCAATGCATTAAAGTGCAGAACCTTCTTAGATGGAGAGGGGGAATGACGGAAGTAGAGGCGCATGTCCAAGACTGGACTCATCTCTGGCCTCAGGTCAGTTAAACCATCAGACGTGACATCAGTGCCAGTTAGGCATACCTTGGAGATCTTCTTTAGTCACCTGACTGCAACTATTTAGGTATTAACCCTTTAATAGCACATCAAGAAGATTCTTTGGAGTGATTTGCCAAATTGTAAGACTTGTCATTTTTTTAAAGATGTGCTTAACTGAGTCACCTGCATTCAAGCAGGGATATCATCCATAACATACTGGTATCAAAAGCACCAAGTAGGGGTCTTATGTATGATCACAGCAGTGTAGAATAGGACAGAGTCAGTTCCAGACAGTGTGATCTGGAGATTTTACTCCTTCATCCGGAGACGCTGATATTTGGGCAACAAACCACGGAATCCGGGTCAAACCTTAAGAGTTCCCAGCTAGGCTCTTACAAGAATTATGGGGCTCATTCATTCTTTGGTGCAAAATTGGACGTTTGGGTGAGAGAGGGAACGTTCCTTGTCTCTCACCCTGCTCTGCGGACGCTGACATATTTAGATTTACGAACGTTTGCCATGTTAGGTTTTTTTTATGTTCTGTCCAATAGCAGATTATCTAAAATCATAGCTACCTGTGGAGTAGGAGGAACGTAAACCAGTTCTGGGTGGATCGAGGAGCACCTGTGAACGCTGTGTGTCTGCTTATGACAGCTTGACAAAGGCCCTGTTTGGCCGAAACGTTGCTTTTGTTTGTTTTCGCTTAATAAAGTGTCCTAGAGACTGGAAGCTGTTTGGAGTGCTGGGATTCCTTTTCTTTGTTTGAATGCTTATGACACGGTTTGAGTAATAAGCAGCATTTAACGATAAGTAATTAGCGAGATCTTTAACCTGAGCGCTGTTGGTAGCTACTGAATACTTCAAAGCAGTCTGGTGACACTTTCCCGAACATCCAAGAGGGAGTCACTGGGTTCTGTCTATGAGACACATATAGTGCTACATGTAGTATGGGCGATCAGACCTACTTCCACATTTCTGGGTGACAGATGGTGCCCTTCTGTGGCACCTGGACCAAGAGCCGGAGCTAGGCCCTTTTGCACCCGAGGCAACAATGAAAAATTGCACCCCCCAGCTATTTTTTTTTTTTTACAGAGGTTGTTTAATTTACACTGCCCTTACACGCACCTGTCCATAAACACACAAACACACATACACGTTGCCTTTACACACACCTGTTCATTATCACGCATATACGCATACACTGCCCTTATACACAACTGCCCATAAACACACATATATGCATACACTGCCCTTACACACGACTGCCCATAAACACACACATACACTGCCCTTACACGCGACTGCCCTCACACACACACACCTGCCCATTAATATGTATATACACATACACCAGCTTACAAACATACAAATACCTACACTGCCCTTACACACGCACACACACCAGCTTACAAACACACACCTGCCCTTTAACACGTGTATACACATACACTGCCCTCACACTCCCCTACATTTACACACACACATATACACACACACATATACACACACACCAGCTTACAAACACAGAAATACCTACACTGCCCATACACACACACACTGCCTATTCACACAGACACACACATGCTGCCCATACACACACATGCTGCCCATACACACACATGCTGCCCATACACACACACGCTACCCATACACACACACACACTGCCCACACACACACTGCCCACACACACTGCTCATACACACACACACTGCTCATACACACACACACATATTGCCCATACACATACACACACACACTGCCCATACACACACACCAGGTTACAAACACACACACATACACAGCACTTACACACACACCAGCTTACAAACACACACACATATACACAGCCCTCACACACACACACCAGCTTACAAACACACATCTATACACAGCCCTTTCTCCCATCTATTACTTTTCTCATCTTCCATCATCTTCTATCTTCCATCCTGTGGTGGGAGCTCGAGGTCTGTCACTCCAGGCCTCTGCTTGACATCATATCCCGGAGCTCTGCATCATTTGCCGTCGCATAGTGGTTAGGGAGAACGGAAGACGAGGTCTGAATAGGGAGCGTGAGGTCTGTCAAATGTTGGGCCGGTTTGAGGGGGATTGTGATATCCCCAACCAGCCCTGCTCATCGGACACCTCCACCCCAGACCAGTGCTGATGGTGCCTGGGTGCGCACTGCCCACGGGGGCGCCTGATGAGCAGGGCTGGATGGAGAGAGCACAATCGTGCAGTCCCCTGAAGACCGGCACAGGGGAGGGGGCCTTTCCGGTCGCCCCCTCCCAAATAGAAAAGCTACTGTCCGTGATCTCCCCAAGCAGACCTGCAGCTTCTGATCGGGCAGCTGTGCGCCCCCTCGCAGGTGCGCCCAAGGCGAGTGGCTCACTCGCCTCACCCTTGCTACAGCCCTGCCTGGACCAGGAGAACGCCAGCTGTCACTCCAGAAAATATGGTGTCCTCCAATGAAAGTAGGTCCCAATGTAATGTAAGAAAATACCCGCAATGTATAAGTAGGTTGGACCCCCACCCACTAGGGGCCACAAAAAAACCCCTTCATGCCTGGTCATACACAGAAGAACTCTACATTGGCATTGAGAACCGTAGCCATAATGGACTACATACATTGGGAATTAAACAATTCTATTGCCATAGCAACAATTAATAATAATTTATTATCATTCAAGAATTATTTCAAAACTGTATGTATATTTAGTTACAAAAGTATATTGAGTAGAGTACGTTGAATATCGACACATGTGACATTCAATGTAATTATGTTGTAGGCGCAACATATTAAACACTGGCTAAATTTTCCTCCATTTAGCTGCTTGAAGATCTCGGTTTTCCGGGGGCCTTCATCTCCTGAAGAGCTGTTAGACGAGGTCTCTCATTACTTGAAGTCGTCCAGTCCAGACGCCGCTACCCTCATAGCTCCTCTAAAAGCTGCATCCATTGATTCATGTGGCACAATAGCGAATGTGAAGGTAACGTTAAGTTTTGGTATGATTGGGATATAGCCATTGAAATACTGCAGGTTTACCTTACCAGGAGACATACGAAAATCACAAACAGTAGGAACCAAATTCATAACTTACCTCTGGCTCAGGGGGCATAAGATTGAAATGTTGAAATGTTGAGATACATCTGATGTCATCAATACAATGTGAGCCAGGAGAAAGAGTCAGAGCAAGCTATAGGTAAAGGGCCATATTTTAAATTTAGTTTCAGAGGGTATGCAGAGCTAGTGGAGGGACTGGCACAGTGGGACAGCTAATGATGGGACAGGGACTAATACTCACCGTACCCTTGTCTTTAGACAACGTCACATATTATATGACTCCACTTATTGTACCTCCCCTTTTATTATACTGTAAAGCGTAACATAGATGCACAAACACGTAGTAAAAAATAAATATGCGTACATATACATTGTACTGTGAAAAAGTATTTCCACTCTTTCCCATTTTTTCTGGCTTTTGCACATTTGTCACATTGAAATGTTTCAGATCATCAAACTAATTTTAATATTAAATAAAGTCAACTTCAGTAAAACACAAAATGCAGTTTTCAAATGAAGATTTTATGTATGGGAGGAAAATAAGCTATCCTACTCAACCTGGCACTATGTGAAAAAGTAATTGCCCCCTTACTTATTGAATCAATTAATGAACCAAATTTAAATGATAATTGGGTTTAATTTCACTAGACACCCCCAGACATGATTACTCCCAGCCCTGCTGAATCTAAATATCAATTAAATAGAAAGTTTTTTGCAAAGTGATGTAGGCTTAAATATCTCAGAAAGCAGCACATGATGCCACGATCTGAAGAAACTCAAGAGCAAAGAAGAAACAAAGTCATTGACATCTATCAGTCTGGAAATCATCCAAAGCAATTTCTAAGGCTCTGGGACTCCAGCAAAGCACTGTGAGAGCCATTATCTACAAATGGAGAAAACGAACAAAAAGAACACAAACTCTTGTCTGACATTTGCCAAAATACATCTTGATGATCCTCAAGACTTTTGGGATAATATTCTGTGGACTGATGAGTCTAAAGTGGAATTTTTTGGAAAGACATGCTTCCTGGTAAATCTGAAGTAAATCTTAACACAGCATTCCATAACATCATACCAACAGTCTAACACGGTGGTGGTGGTAGTGTGGTGGCCTGGGACTGCTTTGCTGTTTCAGGACCTGGGCGACTTCCCATAATTGATGACGCCTGAAGGAGAATGTCCAGTCATCAGTTTGTGACCTAAAGCACAAGCGCAGTTGGTTATGCAGCAGGACCATGATCCGAAGCACATAAGCAAGTCCACCTCTTAATGGCTCAAAATAAACAAAATGAAGGTTCGGTGCTACCAAGTCAAAGTCCTGACTTAAATCCGTAGGTAATGCTCGAAAACCTTCCAATGTGGCTGAATTAAGCCAAGAAGAGTCACCAATATTAATAATAATATTGCTATTTATTGCAAATGTTTGATTGCACTTTTTGCGCAAAGGATGGCAACCAGTAATGGCATTATTTTTTCACATGAGTAAAAAAGGTTTTGATGAACTCTTTACCTTCAATAAATAAAATAATGATTTAAAAGCTGCATTTTGTGTTTATAAATTGTTTTATATTAACATGTAAATATGACAAGAAAGGAGAAATTGAAGAAATTAGGTAAATACCGTATTTTCTCTAGTTTTTTCAGAGTAAATGGTCTGAAAAATATCCCTCGTCTTTTATTCGTTATAATCAAACCTCAAATAGAGATCTGACTACAAGACTAAGATCCATATTCCCCGCAGCGCTGCAGGGGACTTGAATCCTTCTCTCTGGCAGCCAGTGGCTTCTATGACAGAGCGCAGGCATCACATGACCTTCCAGTGCTCCACCAAAGAAGCCGTGGCACTTTTTATTAACAGAGCAATTCTCTCTTCTGCATGTGCTCTGGCAGCTCTTATAACATGCTTTTCTTCTTTCTGCCTAATCTTATAGATCTGTCTGTCTTCCTAACTTTGCTTTTCTTTGTATTTACTAAATGCTTCTTGTTTTTTACTATTCTGGCCACTTCTGCGGAGTATCACAGTGTTTTCTTTAAATTTTGCTCTTACTGACCAGCCTAATAAAACTTTGTTACCTTCAATAATTGAACTTTTAAATAATCTCATTCCTCCTGTACTCCATTAAATGGCACCAAGTAACTTTTTTACACATTTTCTCATTTTAGAAAATTCAGCAAGGGTGTGGGGTCATTAGGGTGACCAAATTTGCCTTGTTTTCCAGGACACATATAATTTTTACATATTGCTGACCAAACCTGCTGTATGGGGCATCATTTTATCTGTGCTGGCGGCATCAATACACAAGGGGGCAGCTGGGGCCATTACTTAAATCAATACTAAAAGGAGGGGCTGGCTGGGGGCAAAAACACAAAAGGGGGGTCAACGACAAAGAATTGTGGGAAAAAAACATTGTTTTTATTGTTGTAGCTTAGCCCATCCAGATGTGTGACAGAGCCTGTCCAGGTGTGTGTGTGTTTGGGTGTTAGTTTGGCAGAGCCTTTCCTGTGTTTGGGTGTCGATGTGGAAGAGGCTGTCCTGGTGTGTGTGTCAGTGCGGCAGAGCCTGTCCTGGTGTGTGTGTGTTTGGGTGTCAATGTCCTGGTGTGTGTGTTTGGGTGTTGGTGTGGCAGAGCCTGTCCTGGTGTGTGTGTGTGTCAGTGTGGCACAGCCTGTCCTGGTGTGTGTGTTTGGGTGTCGATGTGCCAGAGCCTGTCCTGGTGTATATGTCTGGGTGTTGGTGTGGCAGAGCCTGTCCTGGTGTGTTTGTCGGTGTGGCAGAACATGTCCTGGTGTGTGTGTTTTTGGGTGTCAATGTGGCAGAGCCCATCCTGATGTTTGGTTGTTGATGTGGCAGAGCCTGTCCTGGTGTGTGTGTTTGGTCATCTGTTTCCTGGCACTGTAGAAATAAATGTAACTATTTAATTTTTACCATTTCAGAGATAAAGCACCCTCCTTTGTAGATCACTTCAAAGGACAAACCTTTTCAGGCCCAAAAATCAGTGAGAGGAGAAGTAAAGTTATTGTGTTATTTACTCTATTTCAATCTGCATATTTTATTAAAATTGATTAGTGACTTCAGGCACCCTGTGTATGATGACTTTTTTAGTGTACTGATGTACTCCCAATCCCATCACATTAGATTATATCCTATATTATCTGCCTAGCACTGATGTCATCTTATCCAGTACACATGGATGCTGAGGAGTTAAGCTTCTGTCTATTGATTTTATTTCTATAAAAAAGGCCCACCAAAATCCTCAGCACCAGGCCCATGATGATCTTAATCCAGCCCTGCCAATAACTAATACATAAAGATTTTTGTATATTGTATATTTTTCATTTTTTAGAGTCAATTACCAGCCCCTGGCAAGTATGTCTTAATGGGAAATAAGATTAAAGCGATTAAAGGGAAACGCTCTGAAAAATACCCCTTGTTTTATAATCCAACCTCAAATAAGAGTAAGATCCAGATCCCTGCAGCGCTACAGGGGACCTGGATCCTTGTCTCTGTCAGCTGGTGGACGTCTGCGCAATGTGCCGGGACTCCTATGACGGAGCGGCAACGTGACATAATATTTGGGTCAACATAGAAGTAAAGTCATGCAGTAAGAAAAAAAATGATATAGCTGTATTATTCCAAAAGAAAATGAAGCCTTTAGTCAGTTGATACACTTTATTACGCTAAAATAGAAATACATATAAAGTAACAAAAGCTTTTAAGACCTCACTTGTCACTTATTTTGTGTGATTTATATTTATATGAATTTCTGATGTTAAGTATTTCTTTTTCTTTCTAAATATCTTACAGGGAGGAAAGAAGAAAAAAGACAAGCATTAGAAGAACAAAAGTGATACAATGTTGCTGGAACATGCATTTAACAAACCTCCATTATACTTATTAATGCGCTTCTGCATGTGTGTTTGTAAATGGTCTGCAATGTATATACTGATCTTTACTTAAAGGTCATGGGTTTTCAGAATAAAACCTTAAACAAACTTGTTGAAGTATTCCAATATCTTATGAAATATACCGAGTACCTGTATATAGACTCTATACAATCGTCTACAGCCTAGGGCTGAATATTGAGCAGACTGAGGGATCTATCAGGAAATAACACGGGGGCTCAATATAGAAAACAGAGGGGGGGGGTATTAAAGAAACATTTACATAAATAAAGGCGTTTCACAATGTATCAGAGGGAAGTTCGTGAAATCAAGGAGCTGAAACCACAACTCTCCTGACAAGCCTTCTGTTGGTGAATAACTACAAACAGCAGACTAAAGTGGAGGACTGCATTGGGATGCGGGTTCTGCGGGACCCACCAAAAAACTCGGGTGGTCTTTCGGGCGCTGCGGACGGTCAGACACTGTACCTGCGGGTCTCAGTAATCCTGCGCACTCCCGCAAGGCTGCCTTCGCGTTGCTCCCTCACAACATCTATTCTCTTGTTCCGCAAAAGGAAGCCAGCGGAGTCACGTGATTTTACGCCATGTCACATGACTCTGCTCAGCTCCTGGGTGGAACAAGAGAAGAGATGCTGTAAGGGAGCAACATGAAGGCAGCCTTGCGGGACTGCACAGAAAATCTGCAGTACAGGTAAGGGGGTGGGTGTGATTGACCACATATGTTGCGGGAGCGGGCGGAATCGGACACATATGTTGCGGGAGCGGGTGGGATTGGACACATATGTTGCGGGAGCGGGCGGGAGTGGAACGCGCACATTGTGGAAGCGGGCGGTAATGGTCACAAAATCAGCGGGAGCAGGATTAAAAAAACTAAAGGACCTGACTCTAAACAGGTCTTGACTGAGGATGACCAACTGGCTCTGGCACTTGAAGGCCACCAAATAACATTTGTGCAGAGATCAGCAGGATATGTGTGGCTGCGAGTAACGTTATTACAGTTTTGGAGCGTACGGTCGCCCGTATCCATCGGGCAGTCACACAATAGTGGGATATGGCGGTATGGGTAATTTGCTATCCCCGCCCATTGTTTATATTACCATTCATTGAAGCAGTTCCCCACCTTTGTGTATAGATTATTTTTTGGGGTTGCCAACTTGCTCTCAGGTCCAGGAAACCTTTTATATTTTAAATCTGCATATTTTTAGGTATAATCATCACGCAGAAGGAAACATAACAAACCTGATGTACAATTGTGGAGTAAAGATACCACAACAATTAAATTATTGGAAAATGGAATATTATTGGAAAATTATTATTATAATGGAAATTATTGAAATATTTTTTATATTATTTTGAAAACTGCCAAATTTTGTTCCAGGAGGAATATAGAGACTTTATTGCATATCCGAGGACTTTTCAGGCAAAGTTTTTGGGGTAATTCTATCTCTTAGATCGGCAGCAGATGTTTATTCCAGGGACTTTGTTGACATTAAAGACGTAAAGCTCAGGTACAGGTAATTTATTGCAGCTAACAAATTGCAACTGGATAACCCGGGCTTGTTAGGGAGTCATTGTTGGTCCTTGTGATCACCAAATAAATAGCACTGTGGGTTGTAGTTTTGAAAGCAACATCCGATACAACAATGGGCGAGAGGGGCAGTAAAAGCTACTGTCCTTCCACATGTTATTTTATTTTCCAGCAGACCCTACAACTTCTCTGTGGCTTACCTTTGGAGGCAGTTGTTTTTGTTCAGTCCCACAGGCCACGGTTCCAAGCAAATATTTTCGAGTAAAGGGACACTTCAGTAATAGTTGTCAATGTACATATGATACCCATAATTAAGACGGTTTGAGATGAGGTTCCAGGCAATTTTTACCACTTATCCCCACAGAGCCGGCATTGTCTGGCTAATTTAAGTGCAAGTCACCCCACCCCTCACCCCATAAATCCAAAAAGAAAACGAATGCCCGTCTCTTTAACAAAGCTTGTACAGCTTGACCCGTTACCTTGCCCTCTTGGAACTTTTATGTTGTTTGAATATCAGCCTTCCTTTGTATTGCTGACTGTACACTTT
Organism: Spea bombifrons; assembly: GCF_027358695.1. Classification (NCBI taxonomy): domain Eukaryota; kingdom Metazoa; phylum Chordata; class Amphibia; order Anura; family Pelobatidae; genus Spea; species Spea bombifrons. The sequence goes on from NC_071094.1 coordinate 17,619,559, forward strand.
TGGGCAAAGGCTGTTTTAACGTTTTTGCTGTGTTACTGTTTATAATTTCCTTCTTTGTCATTTTGTGCATCCACACACATTGTATACACATTATACCACAAACATTACATATCATATATTATATATTTTTGAAAACTAAACACCCCAGGGTATTTCAAATACTGATATTTTCCTTCTTTCCATGCACACATTTTATCACCAGCCTTTCTCAACATTTGCAGTAGTTTTTGTGTCCCCTCCCCACACATTTAGGTATGAATTTACAGCTCCTGGTATATGTTACTGTCAAAAAACAGCCCAATTTGTGTTCATCTTGACAAGGTTTGCATTTTTTTTTGAATTTCAACATCAGTCTGTGCTGCCAGGCCCATTAGACTTAGTTTATTGTGAATCTAGTGTTTAGCCAATATGTGTGTAGTAGATACATGGCGCGGTTACCCTTTCAGGCAGAAATGGTACGAGGGTGGAGTGGAGAGAGTTAACAGAGTTTAAATAAGATGTGGAGTGAACCCAATCAACCGTAAATGAGGTTTACTCCAATTCATTAGTATCTTTGTGTTATTATGGGAGTCCTTTTGCCTAAACCATTCCAAGTTGGGAAATGTGACACCTCTCCTAGCCAGAAAGGCACCGTTTTGACCCTGCAAAGAACCCTCCAACAAACAAAGGCGTTACAAACTCAGCCCCTTTTCTACTAAAGGTTATATTTAAAAGATTAAATCTAGATCTAGGGATCTGGGGTCCTCATATTTATATTTGAGGTGCCCACATTTTTCCTAGCAGAATGACATCAGACAAGGTTGGGTTACCTCCAATCATTTAATAGATAAACTGAAGTCTGCAGTGTTAGATCACAGACTGACCAAGGAAGGTCATTATGGAAAGAGGGATTTCTGACAAGTCTGGATCTGAAAAAATATAACCTTTATATGCTGTAACTGGATAGAAAAACCCTTTGCTAGGTGTCGAATAAGTGGCCCAATCTCGTAGCCCCTCCTACTCTTCTGCGGACTGCAGCCCTGACATCTGACCTGCAGTCAACAGGTATAAAGTATCCTGTACTTCGATATTAAGGTGTCCTTATTTTGGTGGCCAAGATCTATTTTTGCAATAAATCGCCATTATTCTTGCCAAAAGCTCCTCCGGGAATAGAATAAAGTACTTCTGTAAGTAGGATTTCTATTAACTGTTCTCCCTTTTATTTTTATCTGCTTGGTGTGACTAAATTGTTAATATAATTGTTTGTATGTACTGTAAATATTTTTTATTTCATAATAAATCATTCATTTATTAAGTTCCTGCCTTTGTCTGGTATAAGAACCACATTTGCCTTGAAGAGAGTTATTTAATAATCCGTAGTCTTCTTAGATGCTTGGCTAATCTGCATGTTTGGATATATAAACTATTTGGGGACAGTAGATTAAAAAGTAAGTTGAGCGTTTTAACCAGGTTTGGTGGCAGCATTACCTATCTTTATATCAGAGTGGGAGGTGTGTAAGCGGGGCATTTAATTATTATTTTCCAGTCTAGTGAAGACAGATAGTGATTTAGACCCTCTTACCGCAAAAATAAGTCACGTGCCTGCTTGGAGTAGTGCGCATTCCAGACATGTGCCATGTCCTATTTTTAGGAGATCTTTCAACCTGGCCAAGTCAATCTACCCCATCAAATCATATTTTTTTTTTAAACTACACACTCCATGGGCATTTACAACACCATTTTTTAAAACTCTTTCCATGTGATAATGTTTGTGAAGATATAGTGCTAATTTTAGTACTTGCTCATATCTGCATGTATATTTGGAAAAAGATTTGTGAAACTGGATGGTTCTCCTGATGCTGACATCCGTGGCAAATTATTTTTACATGTTACACATTTTTTAAACTATTTTATTATTATTATTATGATTTTACGGATCACTTGTGATTAGTGAGCTGGGCTCCATTGACTGTGTGGTTGAATTCAGTACATGGACAGACCCTTGTGAAGTCATTAGCTGTTCAGTTGGCAGTGCCATCTTGTGAGTGGCAGCAATGGTGCTTAGAATAAAATCAGTCAGGGTGCAATGAAAAAACATTGTACAGAATTATCAGTAATCAGGTTCCCTTTATTCTCAGTGGAACTCAATGTATCACTAAATAGTGTTCAGAAAAGACAGAATATGGAGGCAGAGAGACAAACAGTGTGCCATGCAGTATACATTTATCGGCCAATCACAGTGATTGAATGACATAGGTGGTTGCTAATTGGTTCCTACAGACTGCCTTGGTAACGAGACAGTCTCCTGCAGTGGGTTCTATACCATCAATATAGGTTTTTGGGCATACTTTTTGTGCGATAACAGAGAACATGATTGATGTTTTTACTGTTGAATAACTATGATTAATAACTCATTGTTAACTGAAATAAACAATGTGAGAAGTGGCACATGGCAAATAGATAGAAAAATAGTGGCTCTCCAGCTGTCATGGGACAATGATTTCCTTGAGTTCAGTCAGTATCTTAAAGGAAGAGAAGCATGCATATGGTCATCTGAGATTATGAGCTTTGTAGTTCTACAACAGCCAGAGGACTGCTGTCTTTCTCAGGTAAGCATACAGCAGGGCAATGTCCTTTTCTAAACTTTGCTCATACCTCTTCTACTCTTTGTCTTCTCAAAAACTGTTTTATTTGTGTTTTTCTCAAACACTATCTTGATTATTTTTGTATAAATTAAATCCCATAATGATCAAAATCACCTGATTCCAAAATCTCAATACACAAAATAACCTACCTTTTTAATGTAAACAAACTGAGTAAATGAGACGAATAAAACCAACATTAGACAATATAGATTTAGAAACTTCACATTTATTTAGAAAAATTAAACAGAATAAGAAACATTTTGCAGTTTCCGGATAAGAACATTAGGAAGTTAAGAGACAACATGACAGTGAGAAATATGGCCAAAATAAGGGCTACATCTGGACTCACAAAGAGTCATCCTTCAGCACTCAGGAGAGGAAAAACCCCCATTATGGAGGAAACCTCTGGGGAACCATGGCAAAAAGGACTGCCCTTCCCTCTGGGCTTAAGTAGGAAAATGTAAAATGCCCTTAATTGTTCTTCAATTAAAATTACCTTTAACAGTGTGTTTCTTTCAAATTATTATTATTATTATACTTTAGATTCGGCAGAAGCTGAAAATTTTACAGATAATGACAAGTACAATACAGCAATTGACATACAGCTACAAGAGAAATAAAGGGGCCTGTTCCCGCAGGAACTTACAATCTATGTTTTAACAGAATGGAATTATTTGACAAGTTTATGTTCCCTTACTTACCATCTGCACCCCCACCAAAAGAAACAATAATGGAAGAAATGTTGAGACCCTTTGCAAAAGATTTGTCTACACTGTTATAATCATTTACAACCTTGTGACATAACCACCAACTCACAAGGTCAGCAACCATGGAATGGATCTTTTGCAGAGGCACAAATGGTACATGTCAATCTAATCAGCTACAACCTCCTTGAGCTAGAACCCTCAAATTGCAAGGTAAGCATAAATAGAAAGGATGTTTGGCAGAGGCACTAGTCTTTAAAAAATGGTACATGAGTCAATCCTCTAATTAATTAGAACATTGTTAGCTAGACTCCTGAATCTCAAGGTTAGCAAACAATGTTGATACCCTTGTCAGAGGCACCATACTTAAACATATGGTACTTTAGTTAATGCTCTAATTAAATAGACCCTACTTAGCTACACCAATAAATCTCAAGGTCTTAAAGCGGCAATAGTCTTACAAAAACAATCAAGAGTTGTTACTCATATCAGATTTATCCTCCTGAAGTAAGACCTTCAAATCACAAGGTTAGCAGCGATGGAATCAATCATGACACCTTTTGATGAGGCATTTGTCTCTAATAAACTACATACAAGTTCTAATTTATCAATTATAACCAAATTTGCTACAGCTATCAAATCTCAATGTTGGAAGCAATGGAATAATTTATGATACCTTTTGTGGAGCCACAGATCTCTAACAAACAGTACACAAGTTCATGCTCTAACTAATTAGAACCTCCTTAACTAGACCCCCAAAACTCAAGGATAGCAACGATGGAGTAGATATTGATAGCCTCTGAGAGGCAACCTTCTCCACCAAAAATAGTATGCCAGTTGCTGCTCCTATCAGGTACAACATTCTGAGCTTGGACTCTCAAATTAAAACGTAAGCGTAAATGGAAGGACTCATGTCATGCTCCAAAAAATGGTACACAAGTAAGTGTTCTAGTCATTTACCAGCTCTTTAGCTAGAAACCCTTAATCTTAACATCAGCAACAAGTGAATGAAACTTGATGCCCTTTGAAAGGCAACAGTATTCTCAAAAATGGTACATTAGTTGCTGCTCCTATGAGACACACATCTTGAGATTGCTTCTTAATGTCTGAAACAATGGAATGACTCATGATACCCTTTGTGGAGGCATCAGTCTTTAACATAGGGTACACAAGTTAAAACCCACTAGCTAGTTGTCTAAATCTCAAGGATAGCAACAATGGAGTGGATTTTGATACCCTTTGAGAGGAAAAAGTATCCACAAAAATGTTACAAAGGTTGCTGCTCCTATCAGATACAATGTCCTAAACTAGGACCCTGAAACCTAAATGTCAGCAGCAATGGAACACAAGTTAATGCTCTAATTAATTAAAACCCACGAGCTAGTTGTCTAAATCTCAAGGATAGCAACAATGGAGTGGATTTTGATACCCTTTGAGAGGAAAAAGTATCCACAAAAATGTTACAAAGGTTGCTGCTCCTATCAGATACAATGTCCTAAACTAGGACCCTGAAATCTAAATGTCAGCAGCAATGGAACACAAGTTAATGCTCTACTTAATTAAAACCCACTAGCTACTTGTCTAAATCTCAAGGATAGCAACAATGGAGTGGATTTTGATACCCTTTGAGAGGAAAAAGTATCCACAAAAATGTTACAAAGGTTGCTGCTCCTATCAGATACAATGTCCTAAACTAGGACCCTGAAATCTAAATGTCAGCAGCAATGGAATGATTGATGATACCCTTTGTGGAGGCACCAATCTCTAACAAACAGTACACAAGTTAATGCTCTAACTAATTAGAACCTCCTTAACTAGACCCCCAAAACTCAAGGATAGCAACGATGGAGTAGATATTGATAGCCTCTGAGAGGCAACCTTCTCCACCAAAAATAGTATGCCAGTTGCTGCTCCTATCAGGTACAACATTCTGAGCTTGGACTCTCAAATTAAAACGTAAGCATAAATGGAAGGACTCATGTCATGCTCCAAAAAATGGTACACAAGTAAGTGTTTAGTCATTTACCAGCTTTTTAGCTAGAAACCCTTAATCTTAACATCAGCAACAAGTGAATGAAACTTGATGCCCTTTGAAAGGCAACAGTATTCTCAAAAATGGTACATTAGTTGCTGCTCCTATGAGACACACATCTTCAGATTGCTTCTTAATGTCAGAAGCAATGGAATGACTCATGATACCCTTTGTGGAGGCATCAGTCTTTAACATAGGGTACACAAGTTAATGCTCTAATTAAAACCCACTAGCTAGTTGTCTAAATCTCAAGGATAGCAACAATGGAGTGGATTTTGATACCCTTTGAGAGGAAAAAGTATCCACAAAAATGTTACAAAGGTTGCTGCTCCTATCAGATACAATGTCCTAAACTAGGACCCTGAAATCTAAATGTCAGCAGCAATGGAATGACTGATGATACCCTTTGTGGAGGCACCAATCTCTAACAAACAGTACACCAGTTCATCCTCTAACTAATTAGACCCCCAAAACTCAAAGATAGCAACGATGAAGTAGATATTGATAGCCTCTGAGAGGCAACCTTCTCCACCAAAAATAGTATGCCAGTTGCTGCTCCTATCAGGTACAACATTCTGAACTTGGACTCTCAAATTAAAACTTAAGCATAAATGGAAGGACTCATGTCATGCTCCAAAAAATGGTACACAAGTAAGTGTTCTAGTCATTTACCAGCTCTTTAGCTAGAAACCCTTAATCTTAACATCAGCAACAACTGAATGAAACTTGATGCCCTTTGAAAGGCAACAGTATTCTCAAAAATGGTACAGTAGTTGCTGCTCCTATGAGACACACATCTTGAGATTGCTTCTTAATGTCAGAAGCAATAGAATGACTCATGATACCCTTTGTGGAGGCATCAGTCTATAACATAGGGTACACAAGTTAATGCTCTAATTAAAACCCACTAGCTAGTTGTCTAAATCTCAAGGATAGCAACAATGGAGTGGATTTTGATACCCTTTGAGAGGAAAAAGTATCCACAAAAATGTTACAAAGGTTGCTGCTCTATCAGATACAATGTCCTAAACTAGGACCCTGAAATCTAAATGTCAGCAGCAATGGAATGACTGATGATACCCTTTGTGGAGGCACCAATCTCTAACAAACAGTACACAAGTTCATCCTCTAACTAATTAGAACCTACTTAACTAGACCCCCAAAACTCAAGGATAGCAACGATGAAGTAGATATTGATAGCATCTGAGAGGCAACCTTCTCCACCAAAAATAGTATGCCAGTTGCTGCTCCTATCAGGTACAACATTCTGAGCTTGGACTCTCAAATTAAAACGTAAGCATAAATGGAAGGACTCATGTCATGCTCCAAAAAATGGTACACAAGTAAGTGTTCTAGTCATTTACCAGCTCTTTAGCTAGAAACCCTTAATCTTAACGTCAGCAACATCTGAATGAAACTTGATGCCTTTTGAAAGGCAACAGTATTCTCAAAAATGGTACATTAGTTGCTGCTCCTATGAGACACACATCTTGAGATTGATTCTTAATGTCTGAAGCAATGGAATGACTCATGATACCCTTTGTGTAGGCATCAGTCTTTAACAGAGGGTACACAAGTTAATTCTCTAATTAAAACCCACTAGCTAGTTGTCTAAATCTCAAGGATAGCAACAATGGAGTGGATTTTGATACCCTTTGAGAGGAAAAAGTATCCACAAACATGTTACAAAGGTTGCTGCTCCTATCAGATACAATGTCCTAAACTAGGACCCTGAAATCTAAATGTCAGCAGCAATAGAACACAAGTGAATGCTCTACTTAATTAAAACCCACTAGCTAGTTGTCTAAATCTCAAGGATAGCAACAATGGAGTGGATTTTGATACCCTTTGAGAGGAAAAAGTATCCACAAAAATGTTACAAAGGTTGCTGCTCCTATCAGATACAATGTCCTAAACTAGGACCCTGAAATCTAAATGTCAGCAGCAATGGAATGACTGATGATACCCTTTGTGGAGGCACCAATCTCTAACAAACAGTACACAAGTTCATCCTCTAACTTATTAGAACCTCCTTAACTAGACCCCCAAAACTCAAGGATAGCAACGATGAAGTAGATATTGATAGCCTCTGAGAGGCAACCTTCTCCACCAAAAATAGTATGCCAGTTGCTGCTCCTATCAGGTACAACATTCTGAGCTTGGACTCTCAAATTAAAACGTAAGCATAAATGGAAGGACTCATGTCATGCTCCAAAAAATGGTACACAAGTAAGTGTTCTAGTCATTTACCAGCTCTTTAGCTAGAAACCCTTAATCTTAACATCAGCAACAACTGAATGAAACTTGATGCCCTTTGAAAGGCAACAGTATTCTCAAAAATGGTACATTAGTTGCTGCTCCTATGAGACACACATCTTGAGATTGCTTCTTAATGTCAGAAGCAATGGAATGACTCATGATACCCTTTATGGAGGCATCAGTCTTTAACATAGGGTACACAAGTTAATGCTCTAATTAATTAAAACCCACTAGCTAGTTGTCTAAATCTCAAGGATAGCAACAATGGAGTGGATTTTGATACCCTTTGAGAGGAAAAAGTATCCACAAAAATGTTACAAAGGTTGCTGCTCCTATCTGATACAATGTCCTAAACTAGGACCCTGAAATCTAAATGTCAGCAGCAATGGAACACAAGTTAATGCTCTACTTAATTAAAACCCACTAGCTAGTTGTCTAAATCTCAAGGATAGCAACAATGGAGTGGATTTTGATACCCTTTGAGAGGAAAAAGTATCCACAAAAATGTTACAAAGGTTGCTGCTCCTATCAGATACAATGTCCTAAACTAGGACCCTGAAATCTAAATGTCAGCAGCAATGGAATAACTGATGATACCCTTTGTGGAGGCACCAATCTCTAACAAACAGTACACAAGTTCATCCTCTAACTAATTAGAACCTCCTTAACTAGACCCCCAAAACTCAAGGATAGCAACGATGAAGTAGATATTGATAGCGTCTGAGAGGCAACCTTCTCCACCAAAAATAGTATGCCAGTTGCTGCTCCTATCAGGTACAACATTCTGAGCTTGGACTCTCAAATTAAAACGTAAGCATAAATGGAAGGACTCATGTCATGCTCCAAAAAATGGTACACAAGTAAGTGTTCTAGTCATTTACCAGCTCTTTAGCTAGAAACCCTTAATCTTAACATCAGCAACAACTGAATGAAACTTGATGCCCTTTGAAAGGCAACAGTATTCTCAAAAATGGTACAGTAGTTGCTGCTCCTATGAGACACACATCTTGAGATTGCTTCTTAATGTCTGAAGCAATGGAATGACGCATGATACCCTTTGTGTAGGCATCAGTCTTTAACATAGGGTACACAAGTTAATGCTCTAATTAAAACCCACTAGCTAGTTGTCTAAATCTCATGGATAGCAACAATGGAGTGGATTTTGATACCCTTTGAGAGGAAAAAGTATCCACAAAAATGTTACAAAGGTTGCTGCTCCTATCAGATACAATGTCCTAAACTAGGACCCTGAAATCTAAATGTCAGCAGCAATGGAACACAAGTTAATGCTCTAATTAATTAAAACCACTAGCTAGTTGTCTAAATCTCAAGGATAGTAACAATGGAGTGGCTTTTGATACCCTTTGAGAGGAAAAAGTATCCACAAAAATGTTACAAAGGTTGCTGCTCCTATCAGATACAACGTCCTAAACTAGGAACCTGAAATCTAAATGTCAGCAGCAATGGAACACAAGTTAATGCTCTACTTAATTAAAACCCACTAGCTAGTTGTCTAAATCTCAAGGATAGCAACAATGGAGTGGATTTTGATACCCTTTGAGAGGAAAAAGTATCCACAAAAATGTTACAAAGGTTGCTGCTCCTATCAGATACAATGTCCTAAACTAGGACCCTGAAATCTAAATGTCAGCAGCAATGGAATGACTGATGATACCCTTTGTGGAGGCACCAATCTCTAACAAACAGTACACAAGTTCATCCTCTAACTAATTAGAACCTCCTTAACTAGACCCCCAAAACTCAAGGATAGCAACGATGAAGTAGATATTGATAGCCTCTGAGAGGCAACCTTCTCCACCAAAAATAGTATGCCAGTTGCTGCTCCTATCAGGCACAACATTCTGAGCTTGGACTCTCAAATTAAAACGTAAGCATAAATGGAGGGACTCATGTCATGCTCCAAAAAATGGTACACAAGCAAGTGTTCTAGTCATTTACCAGCTCTTTAGCTTGAAACCCTTAATCTTAACGTCAGCAACAACTGAATGAAACTTGATGCCCTTTGAAAGGCAACAGTATTCTCAAAAATGGTACATTAGTTGCTGCTCCTATGAGACACACATCTTGAGATTGCTTCTTAATGTCTGAAGCAATGGAATGACTCATGATACCCTTTGTGGAGGCATCAGTCTTTAACAGAGGGTACACAAGTTAATTCTCTAATTAAAACCCACTAGCTAGTTGTCTAAATCTCAAGGATAGCAACAATGGAGTGGATTTTGATACCCTTTGAGAGGAAAAAGTATCCACAAAAATGTTACAAAGGTTGCTGCTCCTATCAGATACAATGTCCTAAACTAGGACCCTGAAATCTAAATGTCAGCAGCAATGGAATGACTGATGATACCTTTTGTGGAGGCACCAATCTCTAACAAACAGTACACAAGTTCATCCTCTAACTAATTAGAACCTCCTTAACTAGACCCCCAAAACTCAAGGATAGCAATGATGAAGTAGATATTGATAGCCTCTGAGAGGCAACCTTCTCCACCAAAAATAGTATGCCAGTTGCTGCTCCTATCAGGTACAACATTCTGAGCTTGGACTCTCAAATTAAAACGTAAGCATAAATGGAAGGACTCATGTTATGCTCCAAAAAATGGTACACAAGTGAGTGTTCTAGTCATTTACCAGCTCTTTAGCGAGAAACCCTTAATCTTAACGTCAGCAACAACTGAATGAAACTTGATGCCCTTTGAAAGGCAACAGTATTCTCAAAAATGGTACATTAGTTGCTGCTCCTATGAGACACACATCTTGAGATTGCTTCTTAATGTCTGAAGCAATGGAATGACTCATGATACCCTTTGTGTAGGCATCGGTCTTTAATAGAGGGTACACAAGTTAATTCTCTAATTAAAACCCACTAGCTAGTTGTCTAAATCTCAAGGATAGCAACAATGGAGTGGATTTTGATACCCTTTGAGAGGAAAAAGTATCCACAAAAATGGTACAAAGGTTGCTGCTCCTATCAGATACAATGTCCTAAACTAGGACCCTGAAATCTAAATGTCAGCAGCAATGCAATAACTGATGATACCCTTTGTGGAGGCACCAATCTCTAACAAACAGTACACAAGTTCATCCTCTAACTAATTAGAACCTCCTTAACTAGACCCCCAAAACTCAAGGATAGCAACGATGAAGTAGATATTGATAGCCTCTGAGAGGCAACCTTCTCCACCAAAAATAGTATGCCAGTTGCTGCTCCTATCAGGTACAACATTCTGAGCTTGGACTCTCAAATTAAAACGTAAGCATAAATGGAAGGACTCATGTCATGCTCCAAAAAATGGTACACAAGTAAGTGTTCTAGTCATTTACCAGCTCTTTAGCTAGAAACCCTTAATCTTAACGTCAGCAACAACTGAATGAAACTTGATGCCCTTTGAAAGGCAACAGTATTCTCAAAAATGGTACATTAGTTGCTGCTCCTATGAGACACACATCTTGAGATTGCTTCTTAATGTCTAAAGCAATGGAATGACTCATGATACCCTTTGTGTAGGCATCGGTCTTTAATAGAGGGTACACAAGTTAATTCTCTAATTAAAACCCACTAGCTAGTTGTCTAAATCTCAAGGATAGCAACAATGGAGTGGATTTTGATACCCTTTGAGAGGAAAAAGTATCCACAAAAATGGTACAAAGGTTGCTGCTCCTATCAGATACAATGTCCTAAACTAGGACCCTGAAATCTAAATGTCAGCAGCAATGGAATAACTGATGATACCCTTTGTGGAGGCACCAATCTCTAACAAACAGTACACAAGTTCATCCTCTAACTAATTAGAACCTCCTTAACTAGACCCCCAAAACTCAAGGATAGCAACGATGAAGTAGATATTGATAGCCTCTGAGAGGCAACCTTCTCCACCAAAAATAGTATGCCAGTTGCTGCTCCTATCAGGTACAACATTCTGAGCTTGGACTCTCAAATTAAAACGTAAGCATAAATGGAAGGACTCATGTCATGCTCCAAAAAATGGTACACAAGTAAGTGTTCTAGTCATTTACCAGCTCTTTAGCTAGAAACCCTTAATCTTAACATCAGCAACAACTGAATGAAACTTGATGCCCTTTGAAAGGCAACAGTATTCTCAAAAATGGTACATTAGTTGCTGCTCCTATGAGACACACATCTTGAGATTGCTTCTTAATGTCTGAAGCAATGGAATGACTCATGATACCCTTTGTGTAGGCATCAGTCTTTAACAGAGGGTACAGAAGTTAATTCTCTAATTAAAACCCACTATCTAGTTGTCTAAATCTCAAGGATAGCAACAATGGAGTGGATTTTGATACCCTTTGAGAGGAAAAAGTATCCACAAAAATGTTACAAAGGTTGCTGCTCCTATCAGATACAACGTCCTAAACTAGGAACCTGAAATCTAAATGTCAGCAGCAATGGAACACAAGTTAATGCTCTACTTAATTAAAACCCACTAGCTAGTTGTCTAAATCTCAAGGATAGCAACAATGGAGTGGATTTTGATACCCTCTGAGAGGAAAAAGTATCCACAAAAATGTTACAAAGGTTGCTGCTCCTATCAGATACAACGTTCTAAACTAGGAACCTGAAACCTAAATGTCAGTAGCAATGGAACAAGAGTTAATGCTCTTCTTAATTAAAACCCACTAGCTAGTTGTCTAAATCTCAAGGATAGCAACAATGGAGTGGAGTTTGATACCCTTTGAGAGGAAAAAGTATCCACAAAAATGTTACAAAGGTTGCTGCTCCTTTCAGATACAATGTCCTAAACTAGGACCCTGAAATCTAAATGTCAGCAGCAATGGAATGACTGATGATACCCTTTGTGGAGGCACCAATCTCTAACAAACAGTACACAAGTTCATGCTCTAACTAATTAGAACCTCCTTAACTAGACCCCCAAAACTCAAGGATAGCAACGATGAAGTAGATATTGATAGCCTCTGAGAGGCAACCTTCTCCACCAAAAATAGTATGCCAGTTGCTCCTCCTATCAGGTACAACATTCTGAGCTTGGACTCTCAAATTAAAACGTAAGCATAAATGGAAGGACTCATGTCATACTCCAAAAAATGGTACACAAGTAAGTGTTCTAGTCATTTACCAGCTCTTTAGGTAGAAACCCTTAATCTTAACATCAGCAACAACTGAATGAAACTTGATGCCCTTTGAAAGGCAACAGTATTCTCAAAAATGGTACAGTAGTTGCTGCTCCTATGAGAAACACATCTTGAGATTGCTTCTTAATGTCTGAAGCAAAGGAATGACTCATGATACCCTTTGTGGAGGCATCAGTATTTAACATAGGGTAAACAAGTCAATGCTCTAATTAAAACCCACTAGCTAGTTGTCTAAATCTCAAGGATAGCAACAATGGAGTGGATTTTGATACCCTTTGAGAGGAAAAAGTATCCACAAAAATGTTACAAAGGTTGCTGCTCCTTTCAGATACAATGTCCTAAACTACGACCCTGAAGTCTAAATGTCAGCAGCAATGGAACACAAGTTAATGCTCTAATTAATTAAAACCCACTAGCTAGTTGTCTAAATCTCAAGGATAGCAACAATGGAGTGGATTTTGATACCCTTTGAGAGGAAAAAGTATCCACAAAAATGTTACAAAGGTTGCTGCTCCTATTAGATACAACGTCCTAAACTAGGACCCTGAAATCTAAATGTCAGCAGCAATGGAACACAAGTTAATGCTCTACTTAATTAAAACCCACTAGCTAGTTGTCTAAATCTCAAGGATAGCAACAATGGAGTGGATTTTGATACCCTTTAAGAGGAAAAAGTATCCACAAAAATGTTACAAAGGTTGCTGCTCCTATCAGATACAATGTCCTAAACTAGGAGCCTGAAATCTAAATGTCAGCAGCAATAGAACACAAGTTAATGCTCTACTTAATTAAAACCCACTAGCTAGTTGTCTAAATCTCAAGGATAGCAACAATGGAGTGGATTTTGATACCCTTTGAGAGGAAAAAGTATCCACAAAAATGTTACAAAGGTTGCTGCTCCTATCAGATACAACGTCCTAAACTAGGAACCTGAAATCTAAATGTCAGCAGCAATGGAACACAAGTTAATGCTCTACTTAATTAAAACCCACTAGCTAGTTGTCTAAATCTCAAGGATAGCAACAATGGAGTGGATTTTGATACCCTTTGAGAGGAAAAAGTATCCACAAAAATGTTACAAAGGTTGCTGCTCCTATCAGATACAATGTCCTAAACTAGGACCCTGAAATCTAAATGTCAGCAGCAATGGAATGACTGATGATACCCTTTGTGGAGGCACCAATCTCTAACAAACAGTACACAACTTCATACTCTAAGTAATTAGAACCTCCTTAACTAGACCCCCAAAACTCAAGGATAGCAACGATGGAGTAGATATTGATAGCCTCTGAGAGGCAACCTTCTCCACCAAAAATAGTATGCCAGTTGCTGCTCCTATCAGGTACAACATTCTGAGCTTGGACTCTCAAATTAAAACGTAAGCATAAATGGAAGGACTCATGTCATGCTCCAAAAAATGGTACACAAGTAAGTGTTCTAGTCATTTACCAGCTCTTTAGCTAGAAACCCTTAATCTTAACATCAGCAACAAGTGAATGATACTTGATGCCCTTTGAAAGGCAACAGTATTCTCAAAAATGGTACATTAATTGCTGCTCCTATGAGACACACATCTTGAGATTGCTTCTTAATGTCTGAAGCAATGGAATGACTCATGATACCCTTTGTGGAGGCATCAGTCTTTAACATAGGGTACACAAGTTAATGCTCTAATTAAAACCCACTAGCTAGTTGTCTAAATCTCAAGGATAGCAACAATGGAGTGGATTTTGATACCCTTTGAGAGGAAAAAGTATCCACAAAAATGTTACAAAGGTTGCTGCTCCTATCAGATACAGTGTCCTAAACTAGGACCCTGAAATCTAAATGTCAGCAGCAATGGAATGACTGATGATACCCTTTGTGGAGGCACCAATCTCTAACAAACAGTACACAACTTCATCCTCTAACTAATTAGAACCTCCTTAACTAGACCCCCAAAACTCAAGGATAGCAACGATGAAGTAGATATTGATAGCCTCTGAGAGGCAACCTTCTCCACCAAAAATAGTATGCCAGTTGCTGCTCCTATCAGGTACAACATTCTGAGCTTGGACTCTCAAATTAAAACGTAAGCATAAATGGAAGGACTCATGTCATGCTCCAAAAAATGGTACACAAGTAAGTGTTCTAGTCATTTACCAGCTCTTTAGCTAGAAACCCTTAATCTTAACATCAGCAACAACTGAATGAAACTTGATGCCCTTTGAAAGGGAACAGTATTCTCAAAAATGGTACAGTAGTTGCTGCTCCTATGAGACACACATCTTAAGATTGCTTCTTAATGTCTGAAGCAATGGAATGACGCATGATACCCTTTGTGGAGGCATCAGTCTTTAACATAGGGTACACAAGTTAATGCTCTAATTAAAACCCACTAGCTAGTTGTCTAAATCTCAAGGATAGCAACAATGGAGTGGATTTTGATACCCTTTGAGAGGAAAAAGTATCCACAAAAATGTTACAAAGGTTGCTGCTCCTATCAGATATAATGTCCTAAACTAGGACCCTGAAATCTAAATGTCAGCAGCAATGGAACACAAGTTAATGCTCTACTTAATTAAAACCCACTAGCTAGATGTCTAAATCTCAAGGATAGCAACAATTGAGTGGATTTTGATACCCTTTGAGAGGAAAAAGTATCCACAAAAATGTTACAAAGGTTGCTGCTCTTTCAGATACAATGTCCTAAACTAGGACCCTGAAATCTAAATGTCAGCAGCAATGGAATGACTGATGATACCCTTTGTGGAGGCACCAATCTCTAACAAACAGTACACCAGTTCATCCTCTAACTAATTAGACCCCCAAAACTCAAAGATAGCAACGATGAAGTAGATATTGATAGCCTCTGAGAGGCAACCTTCTCCACCAAAAATAGTATGCCAGTGTCTGCTCCTATCAGGTACAACATTCTGAGCTTGGACTCTCAAATTAAAACGTAAGCATAAATGGAAGTACTCATGTCATGCTCCAAAAAATGGTACACAAGTAAGTGTTCTAGTCATTTACCAGCTCTTTAGCTAGAAACCCTTAATCTTAACGACAGCAACAACTGAATGAAACTTGATGCCCTTTGAAAGGCAACAGTATTTTCAAAAATGGTACATTAGTTGCTGCTCCTATGAGACACACATCTTGAGATTGATTCTTAATGTCTGAAGCAATGGAATGACTCATGATACCCTTTGTGGAGGCATCAGTCTTTAACAGAGGGTACACAAGTTAATTCTCTAATTAAAATCCACTAGCTAGTTGTCTAAATCTCAAGGATAGCAACAATGGAGTGGATTTTGATACCCTTTGAGAGGAAAAAGTATCCACAAAAATGTTACAAAGGTTGCTGCTCCTATCAGATACAATGTCCTAAACTAGGACCCTGAAATCTAAATGTCAGCAGCAATGGAACACAAGTTAATGCTCTAATTAATTAAAACCCACTAGCTAGTTGTCTAAATCTCAAGGATAGCAACAATGGAGTGGATTTTGATACCCTTTGAGAGGAAAAAGTATCCACAAAAATGTTACAAAGGTTGCTGCTCCTATCAGATACAACGTCCTAAACTAGGAACCTGAAATCTAAATGTCAGCAGCAATGGAACACAAGTTAATGCTCTACTTAATTAAAACCCACTAGCTAGTTGTCTAAATCTCAAGGATAGCAACAATGGAGTGGATTTTGATACCCTTTGAGAGGAAAAAGTATCCACAAAAATGTTACAAAGGTTGCTGCTCCTATCAGATACAATGTCCTAAACTAGGACCCTGAAATCTAAATGTCAGCAGCAATGGAATGACTGATGATACCCTTTGTGGAGGCACCAATCTCTAACAAACAGTACACAAGTTCATCCTCTAACTAATTAGAACCTCCTTAACTAGACCCCCAAAACTCAAGGATAGCAACGATGAAGTAGATATTGATAGCCTCTGAGAGGCAACCTTCTCCACCAAAAATAGTATGCCAGTTGCTGCTCCTATCAGGTACAACATTCTGAGCTTGGACTCTCAAATTAAAACGTAAGCATAAATGGAAGGACTCATGTCATGCTCCAAAAAATGGTACACAAGTAAGTGTTCTAGTCATTTACCAGCTCTTTAGCTAGAAACCCTTAATCTTAACATCAGCAACAACTGAATGAAACTTGATGCCCTTTGAAAGGCAACAGTATTCTCAAAAATGGTACAGTAGTTGCTGCTCCTATGAGACACACATCTTGAGATTGCTTCTTAATGTCAGAAGCAATGGAATGACTCATGATACCCTTTGTGGAGGCATCAGTCTTTAACATAGGGTACACAAGTTAATGCTCTAATTAATTAAAACCCACTGGCTATTTGTCTAAATCTCAAGGATAGCAACAATGGAGTGGATTTTGATATCCTTTAAGAGGAAAAAGTATCCACAAAAATGTTACAAAGGTTGCTGCTCCTATCAGATACAATGTCCTAAACTAGGACCCTGAAATCGAAATGTCAGCAGCAATGGAACACAAGTTAATGCTCTAATTAATTAAAACCCACTATCTAGTTGTCTAAATCTCAAGGATAGCAACAATGGAGTGGATTTTGATACCCTTTGAGAGGAAAAAGTATCCACAAAAATGTTACAGAGGTTGCTGATCCTATCAGATACAACGTCCTAAACTAGGAACCTGAAATCTAAATGTCAGCAGCAATGGAACACAAGTTAATGCTCTACTTAATTAAAACCCACTAGCTAGTTGTCTAAATCTCAAGGATAGCAACAATGGAGTGGATTTTGATACCCTTTGAGAGGAAAAAGTATCCACAAAAATGTTACAAAGGTTGCTGCTCCTATCAGATACAATGTCCTAAACTAGGACCCTGAAATCTAAATGTCAGCAGCAATGGAACAGAAGTTAATACTCTACTTAATTAAAACCCACTAGCTAGTTGTCTAAATCTCAAGGATAGCAACAATGGAGTGGATTTTGATACCCTTTGAGAGGAAAAAGTATCCACAAAAATGTTACAAAGGTTGCTGCTCCTATCAGATACAATGTCCTAAACTAGGACCCTGAAATCTAAATGTCAGCAGCAATGGAATGACTGATGATACCCTTTGTGGAGGCACCAATCTCTAACAAACAGTACACAACTTCATACTCTAAGTAATTAGAACCTCCTTAACTAGACCCCCAAAACTCAAGGATAGCAACGATGGAGTAGATATTGATAGCCTCTGAGAGGCAACCTTATCCACCAAAAATAGTATGCCAGTTGCTGCTCGTATCAGGTACAACATTCTGAGCTTGGACTCTCAAATTAAAACGTAAGCATAAATGGAAGGACTCATGTCATGCTCCAAAAAATGGTACACAAGTAAGTGTTTAGTCATTTACCAGCTCTTTAGCTAGAAACCCTTAATCTTAACATCAGCAACAAGTGAATGAAACTTGATGCCCTTTGAAAGGCAACAGTATTCTCAAAAATGGTACATTAGTTGCTGCTCCTATGAGACACACATCTTTAGATTGCTTCTTAATGTCAGAAGCAATGGAATGACTCATGATACCCTTTGTGGAGGCATCAGTCTTTAACATAGGGTACACAAGTTAATTCTCTAATTAAAACCCACTAGCTAGTTGTCTAAATCTCAAGGATAGCAACAATGGAGTGGATTTTGATACCCTTTGAGAGGAAAAAGTATCCACAAAAATGTTACAAAGGTTGCTGCTCCTATCAGATATAATGTCCTAAACTAGGACCCTGAAATCTAAATGTCAGCAGCAATGGAACACAAGTTAATGCTCTACTTAATTAAAACCCACTAGCTAGATGTCTAAATCTCAAGGATAGCAACAATTGAGTGGATTTTGATACCCTTTGAGAGGAAAAAGTATCCACAAAAATGTTACAAAGGTTGCTGCTCTTTCAGATACAATGTCCTAAACTAGGACCCTGAAATCTAAATGTCAGCAGCAATGGAATGACTGATGATACCCTTTGTGGAGGCACCAATCTCTAACAAACAGTACACCAGTTCATCCTCTAACTAATTAGACCCCCAAAACTCAAAGATAGCAACGATGAAGTAGATATTGATAGCCTCTGAGAGGCAACCTTCTCCACCAAAAATAGTATGCCAGTGTCTGCTCCTATCAGGTACAACATTCTGAGCTTGGACTCTCAAATTAAAACGTAAGCATAAATGGAAGGACTCATGTCATGCTCCAAAAAATGGTACACAAGTAAGTGTTCTAGTCATTTACCAGCTCTTTAGCTAGAAACCCTTATTCTTAACGACAGCAACAACTGAATGAAACTTGATGCCCTTTGAAAGGCAACAGTATTTTCAAAAATGGTACATTAGTTGCTGCTCCTATGAGACACACATCTTGAGATTGATTCTTAATGTCTGAAGCAATGGAATGACTCATGATACCCTTTGTGGAGGCATCAGTCTTTAACAGAGGGTACACAAGTTAATTCTCTAATTAAAATCCACTAGCTAGTTGTCTAAATCTCAAGGATAGCAACAATGGAGTGGATTTTGATACCCTTTGAGAGGAAAAAGTATCCACAAAAATGTTACAAAGGTTGCTGCTCCTATCAGATACAATGTCCTAAACTAGGACCCTGAAATCTAAATGTCAGCAGCAATGGAATGACTGATGATACCCTTTGTGGAGGCACCAATCTCTAACAAACAGTACACAAGTTCATCCTCTAACTAATTAGAACCTCCTTAACTAGACCCCCAAAACTCAAGGATAGCAACGATGAAGTAGATATTGATAGCCTCTGAGAGGCAACCTTCTCCACCAAAAATAGTATGCCAGTTGCTGCTCCTATCAGGTACAACATTCTGAGCTTGGACTCTCAAATTAAAACGTAAGCATAAATGGAAGGACTCATGTCATGCTCCAAAAAATGGTACACAAGTAAGTGTTCTAGTCATTTACCAGCTCTTTAGCTAGAAACCCTTAATCTTAACATCAGCAACAACTGAATGAAACTTGATGCCCTTTGAAAGGCAACAGTATTCTCAAAAATGGTACAGTAGTTGCTGCTCCTATGAGACACACATCTTGAGATTGCTTCTTAATGTCAGAAGCAATGGAATGACTCATGATACCCTTTGTGGAGGCATCAGTCTTTAACATAGGGTACACAAGTTAATGCTCTAAATAATTAAAACCCACTGGCTATTTGTCTAAATCTCAAGGATAGCAACAATGGAGTGGATTTTGATATCCTTTAAGAGGAAAAAGTATCCACAAAAATGTTACAAAGGTTGCTGCTCCTATCAGATACAATGTCCTAAACTAGGACCCTGAAATCGAAATGTCAGCAGCAATGGAACACAAGTTAATGCTCTAATTAATTAAAACCCACTATCTAGTTGTCTAAATCTCAAGGATAGCAACAATGGAGTGGATTTTGATACCCTTTGAGAGGAAAAAGTATCCACAAAAATGTTACAGAGGTTGCTGATCCTATCAGATACAACGTCCTAAACTAGGAACCTGAAATCTAAATGTCAGCAGCAATGGAACACAAGTTAATGCTCTACTTAATTAAAACCCACTAGCTAGTTGTCTAAATCTCAAGGATAGCAACAATGGAGTGGATTTTGATACCCTTTGAGAGGAAAAAGTATCCACAAAAATGTTACAAAGGTTGCTGCTCCTATCAGATACAATGTCCTAAACTAGGACCCTGAAATCTAAATGTCAGCAGCAATGGAACAGAAGTTAATACTCTACTTAATTAAAACCCACTAGCTAGTTGTCTAAATCTCAAGGATAGCAACAATGGAGTGGATTTTGATACCCTTTGAGAGGAAAAAGTATCCACAAAAATGTTACAAAGGTTGCTGCTCCTATCAGATACAATGTCCTAAACTAGGACCCTGAAATCTAAATGTCAGCAGCAATGGAATGACTGATGATACCCTTTGTGGAGGCACCAATCTCTAACAAACAGTACACAACTTCATACTCTAAGTAATTAGAACCTCCTTAACTAGACCCCCAAAACTCAAGGATAGCAACGATGGAGTAGATATTGATAGCCTCTGAGAGGCAACCTTATCCACCAAAAATAGTATGCCAGTTGCTGCTCGTATCAGGTACAACATTCTGAGCTTGGACTCTCAAATTAAAACGTAAGCATAAATGGAAGGACTCATGTCATGCTCCAAAAAATGGTACACAAGTAAGTGTTTAGTCATTTACCAGCTCTTTAGCTAGAAACCCTTAATCTTAACATCAGCAACAAGTGAATGAAACTTGATGCCCTTTGAAAGGCAACAGTATTCTCAAAAATGGTACATTAGTTGCTGCTCCTATGAGACACACATCTTTAGATTGCTTCTTAATGTCAGAAGCAATGGAATGACTCATGATACCCTTTGTGGAGGCATCAGTCTTTAACATAGGGTACACAAGTTAATTCTCTAATTAAAACCCACTAGCTAGTTGTCTAAATCTCAAGGATAGCAACAATGGAGTGGATTTTGATACCCTTTGAGAGGAAAAAGTATCCACAAAAATGTTACAAAGGTTGCTGCTCCTTTCCGATACAATGTCCTAAACTACGACCCTGAAATCTAAATGTCAGCAGCAATGGAACACAAGTTAATGCTCTACTTAATTAAAACCCACTAGCTAGTTGTCTAAATCTCAAGGATAGCAACAATGGAGTGGATTTTGATACCCTTTAAGAGGAAAAAAGTATCCACAAAAATGTTACAAAGGTTGCTGCTCCTATCAGATACAATGTCCTAAACTAGGAGCCTGAAATCTAAATGTCAGCAGCAATAGAACACAAGTTAATGCTCTACTTAATTAAAACCCACTAGCTAGTTGTCTAAATCTCAAGGATAGCAACAATGGAGTGGATTTTGATACCCTTTCAGAGGAAAAAGTATCCACAAAAATGTTACAAAGGTTGCTGCTCCTATCAGATACAATGTCCTAAACTAGGACCCTGAAATCTAAATGTCAGCAGCAATGGAACACAAGTTAATGCTCTAATTAATTAAAACCCACTAGCTAGTTGTCTAAATCTCAAGGATAGCAACAATGGAGTGGATTTTGATACCCTTTCAGAGGAAAAAGTATAAACAAAAATGTTACAAAGGTTGCTGCTCCTATCAGATACAATGTCCTAAACTAGGACCCTGAAATCTAAATGTCAGCAGCAATGGAATGACTGATGATACCCTTTGTGGAGGCACCAATCTCTAACAAACAGTACACAAGTTCATGCTCTAACTAATTAGAACCTCCTTAACTAGACCCCCAAAACTCAAGGATAGCAATGATGGAGTAGATATTGATAGCCTCTGAGAGGCAACCTTCTCCACCAAAAATAGTATGCCAGTTGCTGCTCCTATCAGGTACAACATTCTGAGCTTGGACTCTCAAATTAAAACGTAAGCATAAATGGAAGGACTCATGTCATGCTCCAAAAAATGGTACACAAGTAAGTGTTTAGTCATTTACCAGCTCTTTAGCTAGAAACCCTTAATCTTAACATCAGCAACAAGTGAATGAAACTTGATGCCCTTTGAAAGGCAATAGTATTCTCAAAAATGGTACATTAGTTGCTGCTCCTATGAGACACACATCTTTAGATTGCTTCTTAATGTCAGAAGCAATGGAATGACTCATGATACCCTTTGTGGAGGCATCAGTCTTTAACATAGGGTACACAAGTTAATTCTCTAATTAAAACCCACTAGCTAGTTGTCTAAACCTCAAGGATAGCAACAATGGAGTGGATTTTGATACCCTTTCAGAGGAAAAAGTATCCACAAAAATGTTACAAAGGTTGCTGCTCCTATCAGATACAATGTCCTAAACTAGGACCCTGAAATCTAAATGTCAGCAGCAATGGAACACAAGTTAATGCTCTAATTAATTAAAACCCACTAGCTAGTTGTCTAAATCTCAAGGATAGCAACAATGGAGTGGATTTTGATACCCTTTGAGAGGAAAAAGTATCCACAAAAATGTTACAAAGGTTGCTGCTCCTATCAGATACAATGTCCTAAACTAGGACCCTGAAATCTAAATGTCAGCAGCAATGGAATGACTGATGATACCCTTTGTGGAGGCACCAATCTCTAACAAACAGTACACAAGTTCATCCTCTAACTAATTAGAACCTCCTTAACTACACCCCCAAAACTCAAGGATAGCAATGATGAAGTAGATATTGATAGCCTCTGAGAGGCAACCTTCTCCACAAAAAATAGTATGCCAGTTGCTGCTCCTATCAGGTACAACATTCTGAGCTTGGACTCTCAAATTAAAACGTAAGCATAAATGGAAGGACTCATGTCATGCTCCAAAAAATGGTACACAAGTAAGTGTTCTAGTCATTTACCAGCTCTTTAGCTAGAAACCCTTAATCTTAACGTCAGCAACAACTGAATGAAACTTGATGCCCTTTGAAAGGCAACAGTATTCTCAAAAATGGTACAGTAGTTGCTGCTCCTATGAGACACACATCTTGAGATTGCTTCTTAATGTCAGAAGCAATGGAATGACTCATGATACCCTTTGTGTAGGCATCAGTCTTTAACAGAGGGTACACAAGTTAATTCTCTAATTAAAACCCACTAGCTAGTTGTCTAAATCTCAAGGATAGCAACAATGGAGTGGATTTTGATACCCTTTGAGAGGAAAAAGTATCCACAAAAATGTTACAAAGGTTGCTGCTCCTATTAGATACAACGTCCTAAACTAGGACCCTGAAATCTAAATGTCAGCAGCAATGGAACACAAGTTAATGCTCTACTTAATTAAAACCCACTAGCTAGTTGTCTAAATCTCAAGGATAGCAACAATGGAGTGGATTTTGATACCCTTTAAGAGGAAAAAGTATCCACAAAAATGTTACAAAGGTTGCTGCTCCTATCAGATACAATGTCCTAAACTAGGAGCCTGAAATCTAAATGTCAGCAGCAATAGAACACAAGTTAATGCTCTACTTAATTAAAACCCACTAGCTAGTTGTCTAAATCTCAAGGATAGCAACAATGGAGTGGATTTTGATACCCTTTGAGAGGAAAAAGTATCCACAAAAATGTTACAAAGGTTGCTGCTCCTATCAGATACAACGTCCTAAACTAGGAACCTGAAATCTAAATGTCAGCAGCAATGGAACACAAGTTAATGCTCTACTTAATTAAAACCCACTAGCTAGTTGTCTAAATCTCAAGGATAGCAACAATGGAGTGGATTTTGATACCCTTTGAGAGGAAAAAGTATCCACAAAAATGTTACAAAGGTTGCTGCTCCTATCAGATACAATGTCCTAAACTAGGACCCTGAAATCTAAATGTCAGCAGCAATGGAATGACTGATGATACCCTTTGTGGAGGCACCAATCTCTAACAAACAGTACACAACTTCATACTCTAAGTAATTAGAACCTCCTTAACTAGACCCCCAAAACTCAAGGATAGCAACGATGGAGTAGATATTGATAGCCTCTGAGAGGCAACCTTCTCCACCAAAAATAGTATGCCAGTTGCTGCTCCTATCAGGTACAACATTCTGAGCTTGGACTCTCAAATTAAAACGTAAGCATAAATGGAAGGACTCATGTCATGCTCCAAAAAATGGTACACAAGTAAGTGTTCTAGTCATTTACCAGCTCTTTAGCTAGAAACCCTTAATCTTAACATCAGCAACAAGTGAATGATACTTGATGCCCTTTGAAAGGCAACAGTATTCTCAAAAATGGTACATTAATTGCTGCTCCTATGAGACACACATCTTGAGATTGCTTCTTAATGTCTGAAGCAATGGAATGACTCATGATACCCTTTGTGGAGGCATCAGTCTTTAACATAGGGTACACAAGTTAATGCTCTAATTAAAACCCACTAGCTAGTTGTCTAAATCTCAAGGATAGCAACAATGGAGTGGATTTTGATACCCTTTGAGAGGAAAAAGTATCCACAAAAATGTTACAAAGGTTGCTGCTCCTATCAGATACAGTGTCCTAAACTAGGACCCTGAAATCTAAATGTCAGCAGCAATGGAATGACTGATGATACCCTTTGTGGAGGCACCAATCTCTAACAAACAGTACACAACTTCATCCTCTAACTAATTAGAACCTCCTTAACTAGACCCCCAAAACTCAAGGATAGCAACGATGAAGTAGATATTGATAGCCTCTGAGAGGCAACCTTCTCCACCAAAAATAGTATGCCAGTTGCTGCTCCTATCAGGTACAACATTCTGAGCTTGGACTCTCAAATTAAAACGTAAGCATAAATGGAAGGACTCATGTCATGCTCCAAAAAATGGTACACAAGTAAGTGTTCTAGTCATTTACCAGCTCTTTAGCTAGAAACCCTTAATCTTAACATCAGCAACAACTGAATGAAACTTGATGCCCTTTGAAAGGGAACAGTATTCTCAAAAATGGTACAGTAGTTGCTGCTCCTATGAGACACACATCTTAAGATTGCTTCTTAATGTCTGAAGCAATGGAATGACGCATGATACCCTTTGTGGAGGCATCAGTCTTTAACATAGGGTACACAAGTTAATGCTCTAATTAAAAC
The DNA here is from genome assembly GCF_027358695.1 of Spea bombifrons. NCBI lineage: Eukaryota > Metazoa > Chordata > Amphibia > Anura > Pelobatidae > Spea > Spea bombifrons. The sequence continues at coordinate 17,644,870 of NC_071094.1, forward strand.
CCACTAGCTAGTTGTCTAAATCTCAAGGATAGCAACAATGGAGTGGATTTTGATACCCTTTGAGAGGAAAAAGTATCCACAAAAATGTTACAAAGGTTGCTGCTCCTATCAGATATAATGTCCTAAACTAGGACCCTGAAATCTAAATGTCAGCAGCAATGGAACACAAGTTAATGCTCTACTTAATTAAAACCCACTAGCTAGATGTCTAAATCTCAAGGATAGCAACAATTGAGTGGATTTTGATACCCTTTGAGAGGAAAAAGTATCCACAAAAATGTTACAAAGGTTGCTGCTCTTTCAGATACAATGTCCTAAACTAGGACCCTGAAATCTAAATGTCAGCAGCAATGGAATGACTGATGATACCCTTTGTGGAGGCACCAATCTCTAACAAACAGTACACCAGTTCATCCTCTAACTAATTAGACCCCCAAAACTCAAAGATAGCAACGATGAAGTAGATATTGATAGCCTCTGAGAGGCAACCTTCTCCACCAAAAATAGTATGCCAGTGTCTGCTCCTATCAGGTACAACATTCTGAGCTTGGACTCTCAAATTAAAACGTAAGCATAAATGGAAGTACTCATGTCATGCTCCAAAAAATGGTACACAAGTAAGTGTTCTAGTCATTTACCAGCTCTTTAGCTAGAAACCCTTAATCTTAACGACAGCAACAACTGAATGAAACTTGATGCCCTTTGAAAGGCAACAGTATTTTCAAAAATGGTACATTAGTTGCTGCTCCTATGAGACACACATCTTGAGATTGATTCTTAATGTCTGAAGCAATGGAATGACTCATGATACCCTTTGTGGAGGCATCAGTCTTTAACAGAGGGTACACAAGTTAATTCTCTAATTAAAATCCACTAGCTAGTTGTCTAAATCTCAAGGATAGCAACAATGGAGTGGATTTTGATACCCTTTGAGAGGAAAAAGTATCCACAAAAATGTTACAAAGGTTGCTGCTCCTATCAGATACAATGTCCTAAACTAGGACCCTGAAATCTAAATGTCAGCAGCAATGGAACACAAGTTAATGCTCTAATTAATTAAAACCCACTAGCTAGTTGTCTAAATCTCAAGGATAGCAACAATGGAGTGGATTTTGATACCCTTTGAGAGGAAAAAGTATCCACAAAAATGTTACAAAGGTTGCTGCTCCTATCAGATACAACGTCCTAAACTAGGAACCTGAAATCTAAATGTCAGCAGCAATGGAACACAAGTTAATGCTCTACTTAATTAAAACCCACTAGCTAGTTGTCTAAATCTCAAGGATAGCAACAATGGAGTGGATTTTGATACCCTTTGAGAGGAAAAAGTATCCACAAAAATGTTACAAAGGTTGCTGCTCCTATCAGATACAATGTCCTAAACTAGGACCCTGAAATCTAAATGTCAGCAGCAATGGAATGACTGATGATACCCTTTGTGGAGGCACCAATCTCTAACAAACAGTACACAAGTTCATCCTCTAACTAATTAGAACCTCCTTAACTAGACCCCCAAAACTCAAGGATAGCAACGATGAAGTAGATATTGATAGCCTCTGAGAGGCAACCTTCTCCACCAAAAATAGTATGCCAGTTGCTGCTCCTATCAGGTACAACATTCTGAGCTTGGACTCTCAAATTAAAACGTAAGCATAAATGGAAGGACTCATGTCATGCTCCAAAAAATGGTACACAAGTAAGTGTTCTAGTCATTTACCAGCTCTTTAGCTAGAAACCCTTAATCTTAACATCAGCAACAACTGAATGAAACTTGATGCCCTTTGAAAGGCAACAGTATTCTCAAAAATGGTACAGTAGTTGCTGCTCCTATGAGACACACATCTTGAGATTGCTTCTTAATGTCAGAAGCAATGGAATGACTCATGATACCCTTTGTGGAGGCATCAGTCTTTAACATAGGGTACACAAGTTAATGCTCTAATTAATTAAAACCCACTGGCTATTTGTCTAAATCTCAAGGATAGCAACAATGGAGTGGATTTTGATATCCTTTAAGAGGAAAAAGTATCCACAAAAATGTTACAAAGGTTGCTGCTCCTATCAGATACAATGTCCTAAACTAGGACCCTGAAATCGAAATGTCAGCAGCAATGGAACACAAGTTAATGCTCTAATTAATTAAAACCCACTATCTAGTTGTCTAAATCTCAAGGATAGCAACAATGGAGTGGATTTTGATACCCTTTGAGAGGAAAAAGTATCCACAAAAATGTTACAGAGGTTGCTGATCCTATCAGATACAACGTCCTAAACTAGGAACCTGAAATCTAAATGTCAGCAGCAATGGAACACAAGTTAATGCTCTACTTAATTAAAACCCACTAGCTAGTTGTCTAAATCTCAAGGATAGCAACAATGGAGTGGATTTTGATACCCTTTGAGAGGAAAAAGTATCCACAAAAATGTTACAAAGGTTGCTGCTCCTATCAGATACAATGTCCTAAACTAGGACCCTGAAATCTAAATGTCAGCAGCAATGGAACAGAAGTTAATACTCTACTTAATTAAAACCCACTAGCTAGTTGTCTAAATCTCAAGGATAGCAACAATGGAGTGGATTTTGATACCCTTTGAGAGGAAAAAGTATCCACAAAAATGTTACAAAGGTTGCTGCTCCTATCAGATACAATGTCCTAAACTAGGACCCTGAAATCTAAATGTCAGCAGCAATGGAATGACTGATGATACCCTTTGTGGAGGCACCAATCTCTAACAAACAGTACACAACTTCATACTCTAAGTAATTAGAACCTCCTTAACTAGACCCCCAAAACTCAAGGATAGCAACGATGGAGTAGATATTGATAGCCTCTGAGAGGCAACCTTATCCACCAAAAATAGTATGCCAGTTGCTGCTCGTATCAGGTACAACATTCTGAGCTTGGACTCTCAAATTAAAACGTAAGCATAAATGGAAGGACTCATGTCATGCTCCAAAAAATGGTACACAAGTAAGTGTTTAGTCATTTACCAGCTCTTTAGCTAGAAACCCTTAATCTTAACATCAGCAACAAGTGAATGAAACTTGATGCCCTTTGAAAGGCAACAGTATTCTCAAAAATGGTACATTAGTTGCTGCTCCTATGAGACACACATCTTTAGATTGCTTCTTAATGTCAGAAGCAATGGAATGACTCATGATACCCTTTGTGGAGGCATCAGTCTTTAACATAGGGTACACAAGTTAATTCTCTAATTAAAACCCACTAGCTAGTTGTCTAAATCTCAAGGATAGCAACAATGGAGTGGATTTTGATACCCTTTGAGAGGAAAAAGTATCCACAAAAATGTTACAAAGGTTGCTGCTCCTATCAGATATAATGTCCTAAACTAGGACCCTGAAATCTAAATGTCAGCAGCAATGGAACACAAGTTAATGCTCTACTTAATTAAAACCCACTAGCTAGATGTCTAAATCTCAAGGATAGCAACAATTGAGTGGATTTTGATACCCTTTGAGAGGAAAAAGTATCCACAAAAATGTTACAAAGGTTGCTGCTCTTTCAGATACAATGTCCTAAACTAGGACCCTGAAATCTAAATGTCAGCAGCAATGGAATGACTGATGATACCCTTTGTGGAGGCACCAATCTCTAACAAACAGTACACCAGTTCATCCTCTAACTAATTAGACCCCCAAAACTCAAAGATAGCAACGATGAAGTAGATATTGATAGCCTCTGAGAGGCAACCTTCTCCACCAAAAATAGTATGCCAGTGTCTGCTCCTATCAGGTACAACATTCTGAGCTTGGACTCTCAAATTAAAACGTAAGCATAAATGGAAGGACTCATGTCATGCTCCAAAAAATGGCACACAAGTAAGTGTTCTAGTCATTTACCAGCTCTTTAGCTAGAAACCCTTATTCTTAACGACAGCAACAACTGAATGAAACTTGATGCCCTTTGAAAGGCAACAGTATTTTCAAAAATGGTACATTAGTTGCTGCTCCTATGAGACACACATCTTGAGATTGATTCTTAATGTCTGAAGCAATGGAATGACTCATGATACCCTTTGTGGAGGCATCAGTCTTTAACAGAGGGTACACAAGTTAATTCTCTAATTAAAATCCACTAGCTAGTTGTCTAAATCTCAAGGATAGCAACAATGGAGTGGATTTTGATACCCTTTGAGAGGAAAAAGTATCCACAAAAATGTTACAAAGGTTGCTGCTCCTATCAGATACAATGTCCTAAACTAGGACCCTGAAATCTAAATGTCAGCAGCAATGGAATGACTGATGATACCCTTTGTGGAGGCACCAATCTCTAACAAACAGTACACAAGTTCATCCTCTAACTAATTAGAACCTCCTTAACTAGACCCCCAAAACTCAAGGATAGCAACGATGAAGTAGATATTGATAGCCTCTGAGAGGCAACCTTCTCCACCAAAAATAGTATGCCAGTTGCTGCTCCTATCAGGTACAACATTCTGAGCTTGGACTCTCAAATTAAAACGTAAGCATAAATGGAAGGACTCATGTCATGCTCCAAAAAATGGTACACAAGTAAGTGTTCTAGTCATTTACCAGCTCTTTAGCTAGAAACCCTTAATCTTAACATCAGCAACAACTGAATGAAACTTGATGCCCTTTGAAAGGCAACAGTATTCTCAAAAATGGTACAGTAGTTGCTGCTCCTATGAGACACACATCTTGAGATTGCTTCTTAATGTCAGAAGCAATGGAATGACTCATGATACCCTTTGTGGAGGCATCAGTCTTTAACATAGGGTACACAAGTTAATGCTCTAAATAATTAAAACCCACTGGCTATTTGTCTAAATCTCAAGGATAGCAACAATGGAGTGGATTTTGATATCCTTTAAGAGGAAAAAGTATCCACAAAAATGTTACAAAGGTTGCTGCTCCTATCAGATACAATGTCCTAAACTAGGACCCTGAAATCGAAATGTCAGCAGCAATGGAACACAAGTTAATGCTCTAATTAATTAAAACCCACTATCTAGTTGTCTAAATCTCAAGGATAGCAACAATGGAGTGGATTTTGATACCCTTTGAGAGGAAAAAGTATCCACAAAAATGTTACAGAGGTTGCTGATCCTATCAGATACAACGTCCTAAACTAGGAACCTGAAATCTAAATGTCAGCAGCAATGGAACACAAGTTAATGCTCTACTTAATTAAAACCCACTAGCTAGTTGTCTAAATCTCAAGGATAGCAACAATGGAGTGGATTTTGATACCCTTTGAGAGGAAAAAGTATCCACAAAAATGTTACAAAGGTTGCTGCTCCTATCAGATACAATGTCCTAAACTAGGACCCTGAAATCTAAATGTCAGCAGCAATGGAACAGAAGTTAATACTCTACTTAATTAAAACCCACTAGCTAGTTGTCTAAATCTCAAGGATAGCAACAATGGAGTGGATTTTGATACCCTTTGAGAGGAAAAAGTATCCACAAAAATGTTACAAAGGTTGCTGCTCCTATCAGATACAATGTCCTAAACTAGGACCCTGAAATCTAAATGTCAGCAGCAATGGAATGACTGATGATACCCTTTGTGGAGGCACCAATCTCTAACAAACAGTACACAACTTCATACTCTAAGTAATTAGAACCTCCTTAACTAGACCCCCAAAACTCAAGGATAGCAACGATGGAGTAGATATTGATAGCCTCTGAGAGGCAACCTTATCCACCAAAAATAGTATGCCAGTTGCTGCTCGTATCAGGTACAACATTCTGAGCTTGGACTCTCAAATTAAAACGTAAGCATAAATGGAAGGACTCATGTCATGCTCCAAAAAATGGTACACAAGTAAGTGTTTAGTCATTTACCAGCTCTTTAGCTAGAAACCCTTAATCTTAACATCAGCAACAAGTGAATGAAACTTGATGCCCTTTGAAAGGCAACAGTATTCTCAAAAATGGTACATTAGTTGCTGCTCCTATGAGACACACATCTTTAGATTGCTTCTTAATGTCAGAAGCAATGGAATGACTCATGATACCCTTTGTGGAGGCATCAGTCTTTAACATAGGGTACACAAGTTAATTCTCTAATTAAAACCCACTAGCTAGTTGTCTAAATCTCAAGGATAGCAACAATGGAGTGGATTTTGATACCCTTTGAGAGGAAAAAGTATCCACAAAAATGTTACAAAGGTTGCTGCTCCTTTCCGATACAATGTCCTAAACTACGACCCTGAAATCTAAATGTCAGCAGCAATGGAACACAAGTTAATGCTCTACTTAATTAAAACCCACTAGCTAGTTGTCTAAATCTCAAGGATAGCAACAATGGAGTGGATTTTGATACCCTTTAAGAGGAAAAAAGTATCCACAAAAATGTTACAAAGGTTGCTGCTCCTATCAGATACAATGTCCTAAACTAGGAGCCTGAAATCTAAATGTCAGCAGCAATAGAACACAAGTTAATGCTCTACTTAATTAAAACCCACTAGCTAGTTGTCTAAATCTCAAGGATAGCAACAATGGAGTGGATTTTGATACCCTTTCAGAGGAAAAAGTATCCACAAAAATGTTACAAAGGTTGCTGCTCCTATCAGATACAATGTCCTAAACTAGGACCCTGAAATCTAAATGTCAGCAGCAATGGAACACAAGTTAATGCTCTAATTAATTAAAACCCACTAGCTAGTTGTCTAAATCTCAAGGATAGCAACAATGGAGTGGATTTTGATACCCTTTCAGAGGAAAAAGTATAAACAAAAATGTTACAAAGGTTGCTGCTCCTATCAGATACAATGTCCTAAACTAGGACCCTGAAATCTAAATGTCAGCAGCAATGGAATGACTGATGATACCCTTTGTGGAGGCACCAATCTCTAACAAACAGTACACAAGTTCATGCTCTAACTAATTAGAACCTCCTTAACTAGACCCCCAAAACTCAAGGATAGCAATGATGGAGTAGATATTGATAGCCTCTGAGAGGCAACCTTCTCCACCAAAAATAGTATGCCAGTTGCTGCTCCTATCAGGTACAACATTCTGAGCTTGGACTCTCAAATTAAAACGTAAGCATAAATGGAAGGACTCATGTCATGCTCCAAAAAATGGTACACAAGTAAGTGTTTAGTCATTTACCAGCTCTTTAGCTAGAAACCCTTAATCTTAACATCAGCAACAAGTGAATGAAACTTGATGCCCTTTGAAAGGCAATAGTATTCTCAAAAATGGTACATTAGTTGCTGCTCCTATGAGACACACATCTTTAGATTGCTTCTTAATGTCAGAAGCAATGGAATGACTCATGATACCCTTTGTGGAGGCATCAGTCTTTAACATAGGGTACACAAGTTAATTCTCTAATTAAAACCCACTAGCTAGTTGTCTAAACCTCAAGGATAGCAACAATGGAGTGGATTTTGATACCCTTTCAGAGGAAAAAGTATCCACAAAAATGTTACAAAGGTTGCTGCTCCTATCAGATACAATGTCCTAAACTAGGACCCTGAAATCTAAATGTCAGCAGCAATGGAACACAAGTTAATGCTCTAATTAATTAAAACCCACTAGCTAGTTGTCTAAATCTCAAGGATAGCAACAATGGAGTGGATTTTGATACCCTTTGAGAGGAAAAAGTATCCACAAAAATGTTACAAAGGTTGCTGCTCCTATCAGATACAATGTCCTAAACTAGGACCCTGAAATCTAAATGTCAGCAGCAATGGAATGACTGATGATACCCTTTGTGGAGGCACCAATCTCTAACAAACAGTACACAAGTTCATCCTCTAACTAATTAGAACCTCCTTAACTACACCCCCAAAACTCAAGGATAGCAATGATGAAGTAGATATTGATAGCCTCTGAGAGGCAACCTTCTCCACAAAAAATAGTATGCCAGTTGCTGCTCCTATCAGGTACAACATTCTGAGCTTGGACTCTCAAATTAAAACGTAAGCATAAATGGAAGGACTCATGTCATGCTCCAAAAAATGGTACACAAGTAAGTGTTCTAGTCATTTACCAGCTCTTTAGCTAGAAACCCTTAATCTTAACGTCAGCAACAACTGAATGAAACTTGATGCCCTTTGAAAGGCAACAGTATTCTCAAAAATGGTACAGTAGTTGCTGCTCCTATGAGACACACATCTTGAGATTGCTTCTTAATGTCAGAAGCAATGGAATGACTCATGATACCCTTTGTGTAGGCATCAGTCTTTAACAGAGGGTACACAAGTTAATTCTCTAATTAAAACCCACTAGCTAGTTGTCTAAATCTCAAGGATAGCAACAATGGAGTGGATTTTGATACCCTTTGAGAGGAAAAAGTATCCACAAAAATGTTACTAAGGTTGCTGCTCCTATCAGATACAATGTCCTAAACTAGGACCCTGAAATCTAAATGTCAGCAGCAATGGAACACAAGTTAATGCTCTACTTAATTAAAACCCACTAGCTAGTTGTCTAAATCTCAAGGATAGCAACAATGGAGTGGATTTTGATACCCTTTGAGAGGAAAAAGTATCCACAAAAATGTTACAAAGGTTGCTACTCTATCAGATACAATGTCCTAAACTAGGACCCTGAAATCTAAATGTCAACAGCAATGGAACACAAGTTAATACTCTTCTTAATTAAAACCCACTAGCTAGTTGTCTAAATCTCAAGGATAGCAACAATGGAGTGGATTTTGATACCCTTTGAGAGGAAAAAGTATCCACAAAAATGTTACAAAGGTTGCTGCTCCTATCAGATACAATGTCCTAAACTAGGACCCTGAAATCTAAATGTTAGCAGCAATGGAATGACTGATGATACCCTTTGTGGAGGCACCAATCTCTAACAAACAGTACACAAGTTCATCCGCTAACTAATTAGAACCTCCTTAACTAGACCCCCAAAACTCAAGGATAGCAACGATGAAGTAGATATTGATAGCCTCTGAGAGGCAACCTTCTCCACCAAAAATAGTATGCCAGTTGCTGCTCCTATCAGGTACAACATTCTGAGCTTGGACTCTCAAATTAAAACGTAAGCATAAATGGAAGGACTCATGTCATGCTCCAAAAAATGGTACACAAGTAAGTGTTCTAGTCATTTACCAGCTCTTTAGCTAGAAACCCTTAATCTTAACATCAGCAACAACTGAATGAAACTTGATGCCCTTTGAAAGGCAACAGTATTCTCAAAAATGGTACATTAATTGCTGCTCCTATGAGACACACATCTTGAGATTGCTTCTTAATGTCTGAAGCAAAGGAATGACTCATGATACCCTTTGTGGAGGCATCAGTATTTAACATAGGGTAAACAAGTCAATGCTCTAATTAAAACCCACTAGCTAGTTGTCTAAATCTCAAGGATAGCAACAATGGAGTGGATTTTGATACCCTTTGAGAGGAAAAAGTATCCACAAAAATGTTACAAAGGTTGCTGCTCCTTTCAGATACAATGTCCTAAACTACGACCCTGAAGTCTAAATGTCAGCAGCAATGGAACACAAGTTAATGCTCTAATTAATTAAAACCCACTAGCTAGTTGTCTAAATCTCAAGGATAGCAACAATGGAGTGGATTTTGATACCCTTTGAGAGGAAAAAGTATCCACAAAAATGTTACAAAGGTTGCTGCTCCTATCAGATACAACGTCCTAAACTAGGACCCTGAAATCTAAATGTCAGCAGCAATGGAACACAAGTTAATGCTCTACTTAATTAAAACCCACTAGCTAGTTGTCTAAATCTCAAGGATAGCAACAATGGAGTGGATTTTGATACCCTTTAAGAGGAAAAAGTATCCACAAAAATGTTACAAAGGTTGCTGCTCCTATCAGATACAATGTCCTAAACTAGGAGCCTGAAATCTAAATGTCAGCAGCAATAGAACACAAGTTAATGCTCTACTTAATTAAAACCCACTAGCTAGTTGTCTAAATCTCAAGGATAGCAACAATGGAGTGGATTTTGATACCCTTTGAGAGGAAAAAGTATCCACAAAAATGTTACAAAGGTTGCTGCTCCTATCAGATACAACGTCCTAAACTAGGAACCTGAAATCTAAATGTCAGCAGCAATGGAACACAAGTTAATGCTCTACTTAATTAAAACCCACTAGCTAGTTGTCTAAATCTCAAGGATAGCAACAATGGAGTGGATTTTGATACCCTTTGAGAGGAAAAAGTATCCACAAAAATGTTACAAAGGTTGCTGCTCCTATCAGATACAATGTCCTAAACTAGGACCCTGAAATCTAAATGTCAGCAGCAATGGAACACAAGTTAATACTCTACTTAATTAAAACCCACTAGCTAGTTGTCTAAATCTCAAGGATAGCAACAATGGAGTGGATTTTGATACCCTTTGAGAGGAAAAAGTATCCACAAAAATGTTACAAAGGTTGCTGCTCCTATCAGATACAATGTCCTAAACTAGGACCCTGAAATCTAAATGTCAGCAGCAATGGAATGACTGATGATACCCTTTGTGGAGGCACCAATCTCTAACAAACAGTACACAACTTCATACTCTAAGTAATTAGAACCTCCTTAACTAGACCCCCAAAACTCAAGGATAGCAACGATGGAGTAGATATTGATAGCCTCTGAGAGGCAACCTTCTCCACCAAAAATAGTATGCCAGTTGCTGCTCCTATCAGGTACAACATTCTGAGCTTGGACTCTCAAATTAAAACGTAAGCATAAATGGAAGGACTCATGTCATGCTCCAAAAAATGGTACACAAGTAAGTGTTCTAGTCATTTACCAGCTCTTTAGCTAGAAACCCTTAATCTTAACATCAGCAACAAGTGAATGATACTTGATGCCCTTTGAAAGGCAACAGTATTCTCAAAAATGGTACATTAATTGCTGCTCCTATGAGACACACATCTTGAGATTGCTTCTTAATGTCTGAAGCAATGGAATGACTCATGATACCCTTTGTGGAGGCATCAGTCTTTAACATAGGGTACACAAGTTAATGCTCTAATTAAAACCCACTAGCTAGTTGTCTAAATCTCAAGGATAGCAACAATGGAGTGGATTTTGATACCCTTTGAGAGGAAAAAGTATCCACAAAAATGTTACAAAGGTTGCTGCTCCTATCAGATACAGTGTCCTAAACTAGGACCCTGAAATCTAAATGTCAGCAGCAATGGAATGACTGATGATACCCTTTGTGGAGGCACCAATCTCTAACAAACAGTACACAACTTCATCCTCTAACTAATTAGAACCTCCTTAACTAGACCCCCAAAACTCAAGGATAGCAACGATGAAGTAGATATTGATAGCCTCTGAGAGGCAACCTTCTCCACCAAAAATAGTATGCCAGTTGCTGCTCCTATCAGGTACAACATTCTGAGCTTGGACTCTCAAATTAAAACGTAAGCATAAATGGAAGGACTCATGTCATGCTCCAAAAAATGGTACACAAGTAAGTGTTCTAGTCATTTACCAGCTCTTTAGCTAGAAACCCTTAATCTTAACATCAGCAACAACTGAATGAAACTTGATGCCCTTTGAAAGGGAACAGTATTCTCAAAAATGGTACAGTAGTTGCTGCTCCTATGAGACACACATCTTAAGATTGCTTCTTAATGTCTGAAGCAATGGAATGACGCATGATACCCTTTGTGGAGGCATCAGTCTTTAACATAGGGTACACAAGTTAATGCTCTAATTAAAACCCACTAGCTAGTTGTCTAAATCTCAAGGATAGCAACAATGGAGTGGATTTTGATACCCTTTGAGAGGAAAAAGTATCCACAAAAATGTTACAAAGGTTGCTGCTCCTATCAGATATAATGTCCTAAACTAGGACCCTGAAATCTAAATGTCAGCAGCAATGGAACACAAGTTAATACTCTACTTAATTAAAACCCACTAGCTAGATGTCTAAATCTCAAGGATAGCAACAATTGAGTGGATTTTGATACCCTTTGAGAGGAAAAAGTATCCACAAAAATGTTACAAAGGTTGCTGCTCTTTCAGATACAATGTCCTAAACTAGGACCCTGAAATCTAAATGTCAGCAGCAATGGAATGACTGATGATACCCTTTGTGGAGGCACCAATCTCTAACAAACAGTACACCAGTTCATCCTCTAACTAATTAGACCCCCAAAACTCAAAGATAGCAACGATGAAGTAGATATTGATAGCCTCTGAGAGGCAACCTTCTCCACCAAAAATAGTATGCCAGTGTCTGCTCCTATCAGGTACAACATTCTGAGCTTGGACTCTCAAATTAAAACGTAAGCATAAATGGAAGGACTCATGTCATGCTCCAAAAAATGGTACACAAGTAAGTGTTCTAGTCATTTACCAGCTCTTTAGCTAGAAACCCTTAATCTTAACGACAGCAACAACTGAATGAAACTTGATGCCCTTTGAAAGGCAACAGTATTTTCAAAAATGGTACATTAGTTGCTGCTCCTATGAGACACACATCTTGAGATTGATTCTTAATGTCTGAAGCAAAGGAATGACTCATGATACCCTTTGTGGAGGCATCAGTATTTAACATAGGGTAAACAAGTCAATGCTCTAATTAAAACCCACTAGCTAGTTGTCTAAATCTCAAGGATAGCAACAATGGAGTGGATTTTGATACCCTTTGAGAGGAAAAAGTATCCACAAAAATGTTACAAAGGTTGCTGCTCCTTTCAGATACAATGTCCTAAACTACGACCCTGAAGTCTAAATGTCAGCAGCAATGGAACACAAGTTAATGCTCTAATTAATTAAAACCCACTAGCTAGTTGTCTAAATCTCAAGGATAGCAACAATGGAGTGGATTTTGATACCCTTTGAGAGGAAAAAGTATCCACAAAAATGTTACAAAGGTTGCTGCTCCTATCAGATACAACGTCCTAAACTAGGACCCTGAAATCTAAATGTCAGCAGCAATGGAACACAAGTTAATGCTCTACTTAATTAAAACCCACTAGCTAGTTGTCTAAATCTCAAGGATAGCAACAATGGAGTGGATTTTGATACCCTTTAAGAGGAAAAAGTATCCACAAAAATGTTACAAAGGTTGCTGCTCCTATCAGATACAATGTCCTAAACTAGGAGCCTGAAATCTAAATGTCAGCAGCAATAGAACACAAGTTAATGCTCTACTTAATTAAAACCCACTAGCTAGTTGTCTAAATCTCAAGGATAGCAACAATGGAGTGGATTTTGATACCCTTTGAGAGGAAAAAGTATCCACAAAAATGTTACAAAGGTTGCTGCTCCTATCAGATACAACGTCCTAAACTAGGAACCTGAAATCTAAATGTCAGCAGCAATGGAACACAAGTTAATGCTCTACTTAATTAAAACCCACTAGCTAGTTGTCTAAATCTCAAGGATAGCAACAATGGAGTGGATTTTGATACCCTTTGAGAGGAAAAAGTATCCACAAAAATGCTAAAAAGGTTGCTGCTCCTATCAGATACAATGTCCTAAACTAGGACCCTGAAATCTAAATGTCAGCAGCAATGGAACACAAGTTAATACTCTACTTAATTAAAACCCACTAGCTAGTTGTCTAAATCTCAAGGATAGCAACAATGGAGTGGATTTTGATACCCTTTGAGAGGAAAAAGTATCCACAAAAATGTTACAAAGGTTGCTGCTCCTATCAGATACAATGTCCTAAACTAGGACCCTGAAATCTAAATGTCAGCAGCAATGGAATGACTGATGATACCCTTTGTGGAGGCACCAATCTCTAACAAACAGTACACAACTTCATACTCTAAGTAATTAGAACCTCCTTAACTAGACCCCCAAAACTCAAGGATAGCAACGATGGAGTAGATATTGATAGCCTCTGAGAGGCAACCTTCTCCACCAAAAATAGTATGCCAGTTGCTGCTCCTATCAGGTACAACATTCTGAGCTTGGACTCTCAAATTAAAACGTAAGCATAAATGGAAGGACTCATGTCATGCTCCAAAAAATGGTACACAAGTAAGTGTTCTAGTCATTTACCAGCTCTTTAGCTAGAAACCCTTAATCTTAACATCAGCAACAAGTGAATGATACTTGATGCCCTTTGAAAGGCAACAGTATTCTCAAAAATGGTACATTAATTGCTGCTCCTATGAGACACACATCTTGAGATTGCTTCTTAATGTCTGAAGCAATGGAATGACTCATGATACCCTTTGTGGAGGCATCAGTCTTTAACATAGGGTACACAAGTTAATGCTCTAATTAAAACCCACTAGCTAGTTGTCTAAATCTCAAGGATAGCAACAATGGAGTGGATTTTGATACCCTTTGAGAGGAAAAAGTATCCACAAAAATGTTACAAAGGTTGCTGCTCCTATCAGATACAGTGTCCTAAACTAGGACCCTGAAATCTAAATGTCAGCAGCAATGGAATGACTGATGATACCCTTTGTGGAGGCACCAATCTCTAACAAACAGTACACAACTTCATCCTCTAACTAATTAGAACCTCCTTAACTAGACCCCCAAAACTCAAGGATAGCAACGATGAAGTAGATATTGATAGCCTCTGAGAGTCAACCTTCTCCACCAAAAATAGTATGCCAGTTGCTGCTCCTATCAGGTACAACATTCTGAGCTTGGACTCTCAAATTAAAATGTAAGCATAAATGGAAGGACTCATGTCATGCTCCAAAAAATGGTACACAAGTAAGTGTTCTAGTCATTTACCAGCTCTTTAGCTAGAAACCCTTAATCTTAACATCAGCAACAACTGAATGAAACTTGATGCCCTTTGAAAGGGAACAGTATTCTCAAAAATGGTACAGTAGTTGCTGCTCCTATGAGACACACATCTTAAGATTGCTTCTTAATGTCTGAAGCAATGGAATGACGCATGATACCCTTTGTGGAGGCATCAGTCTTTAACATAGGGTACACAAGTTAATGCTCTAATTAAAACCCACTAGCTAGTTGTCTAAATCTCAAGGATAGCAACAATGGAGTGGATTTTGATACCCTTTGAGAGGAAAAAGTATCCACAAAAATGTTACAAAGGTTGCTGCTCCTATCAGATATAATGTCCTAAACTAGGACCCTGAAATCTAAATGTCAGCAGCAATGGAACACAAGTTAATACTCTACTTAATTAAAACCCACTAGCTAGATGTCTAAATCTCAAGGATAGCAACAATTGAGTGGATTTTGATACCCTTTGAGAGGAAAAAGTATCCACAAAAATGTTACAAAGGTTGCTGCTCTTTCAGATACAATGTCCTAAACTAGGACCCTGAAATCTAAATGTCAGCAGCAATGGAATGACTGATGATACCCTTTGTGGAGGCACCAATCTCTAACAAACAGTACACCAGTTCATCCTCTAACTAATTAGACCCCCAAAACTCAAAGATAGCAACGATGAAGTAGATATTGATAGCCTCTGAGAGGCAACCTTCTCCACCAAAAATAGTATGCCAGTGTCTGCTCCTATCAGGTACAACATTCTGAGCTTGGACTCTCAAATTAAAACGTAAGCATAAATGGAAGGACTCATGTCATGCTCCAAAAAATGGTACACAAGTAAGTGTTCTAGTCATTTACCAGCTCTTTAGCTAGAAACCCTTAATCTTAACGACAGCAACAACTGAATGAAACTTGATGCCCTTTGAAAGGCAACAGTATTTTCAAAAATGGTACATTAGTTGCTGCTCCTATGAGACACACATCTTGAGATTGATTCTTAATGTCTGAAGCAATGGAATGATTCATGATACCCTTTGTGGAGGCATCAGTCTTTAACAGAGGGTACACAAGTTAATTCTCTAATTAAAATCCACTAGCTAGTTGTCTAAATCTCAAGGATAGCAACAATGGAGTGGATTTTGATACCCTTTGAGAGGAAAAAGTATCCACAAAAATGTTACAAAGGTTGCTGCTCCTATCAGATACAATGTCCTAAACTAGGACCCTGAAATCTAAATGTCAGCAGCAATGGAACACAAGTTAATGCTCTAATTAATTAAAACCCACTAGCTAGTTGTCTAAATCTCAAGGATAGCAACAATGGAGTGGATTTTGATACCCTTTGAGAGGAAAAAGTATCCACAAAAATGTTACAAAGGTTGCTGCTCCTATCAGATACAACGTCCTAAACTAGGAACCTGAAATCTAAATGTCAGCAGCAATGGAACACAAGTTAATGCTCTACTTAATTAAAACCCACTAGCTAGTTGTCTAAATCTCAAGGATAGCAACAATGGAGTGGATTTTGATACCCTTAAAGAGGAAAAAGTATCCACAAAAATGTTACAAAGGTTGCTGCTCCTATCAGATACAATGTCCTAAACTAGGACCCTGAAATCTAAATGTCAGCAGCAATGGAACACAAGTTAATGCTCTACTTAATTAAAACCCACTAGCTAGTTGTCTAAATCTCAAGGATAGCAACAATGGAGTGGATTTTGATACCCTTTGAGAGGAAAAAGTATCCACAAAAATGTTACAAAGGTTGCTGCTCCTATCAGATACAATGTCCTAAACTAGGACCCTGAAATCTAAATGTCAGCAGCAATGGAATGACTGATGATACCCTTTGTGGAGGCACCAATCTCTAACAAACAGTACACAAGTTCATCCTCTAACTAATTAGAACCTCCTTAACTAGACCCCCAAAACTCAAGGATAGCAACGATGAAGTAGATATTGATAGCCTCTGAGAGGCAACCTTCTCCACCAAAAATAGTATGCCAGTTGCTGCTCCTATCAGGTACAACATTCTGAGCTTGGACTCTCAAATTAAAACGTAAGCATAAATGGAAGGACTCATGTCATGCTCCAAAAAATGGTACACAAGTAAGTGTTCTAGTCATTTACCAGCTCTTTAGCTAGAAACCCTTAATCTTAACATCAGCAACAACTGAATGAAACTTGATGCCCTTTGAAAGGCAACAGTATTCTCAAAAATGGTACAGTAGTTGCTGCTCCTATGAGACACACATCTTGAGATTGCTTCTTAATGTCAGAAGCAATGGAATGACTCATGATACCCTTTGTGGAGGCATCAGTCTTTAACATAGGGTACACAAGTTAATGCTCTAATTAATTAAAACCCACTGGCTATTTGTCTAAATCTCAAGGATAGCAACAATGGAGTGGATTTTGATATCCTTTGAGAGGAAAAAGTATCCACAAAAATGTTACAAAGGTTGCTGCTCCTATCAGATACAATGTCCTAAACTAGGACCCTGAAATCGAAATGTCAGCAGCAATGGAACACAAGTTAATGCTCTAATTAATTAAAACCCACTATCTAGTTGTCTAAATCTCAAGGATAGCAACAATGGAGTGGATTTTGATACCCTTTGAGAGGAAAAAGTATCCACAAAAATGTTACAGAGGTTGCTGATCCTATCAGATACAACGTCCTAAACTAGGAACCTGAAATCTAAATGTCAGCAGCAATGGAACACAAGTTAATGCTCTACTTAATTAAAACCCACTAGCTAGTTGTCTAAATCTCAAGGATAGCAACAATGGAGTGGATTTTGATACCCTTTGAGAGGAAAAAGTATCCACAAAAATGTTACAAAGGTTGCTGCTCCTATCAGATACAATGTCCTAAACTAGGACCCTGAAATCTAAATGTCAGCAGCAATGGAATGACTGATGATACCCTTTGTGGAGGCACCAATCTCTAACAAACAGTACACAACTTCATACTCTAAGTAATTAGAACCTCCTTAACTAGACCCCCAAAACTCAAGGATAGCAACGATGGAGTAGATATTGATAGCCTCTGAAAGGCAACCTTATCCACCAAAAATAGTATGCCAGTTGCTGCTCGTATCAGGTACAACATTCTGAGCTTGGACTCTCAAATTAAAACGTAAGCATAAATGGAAGGACTCATGTCATGCTCCAAAAAATGGTACACAAGTAAGTGTTTAGTCATTTACCAGCTCTTTAGCTAGAAACCCTTAATCTTAACATCAGCAACAAGTGAATGAAACTTGATGCCCTTTGAAAGGCAACAGTATTCTCAAAAATGGTACATTAGTTGCTGCTCCTATGAGACACACATCTTTAGATTGCTTCTTAATGTCAGAAGCAATGGAATGACTCATGATACCCTTTGTGGAGGCATCAGTCTTTAACATAGGGTACACAAGTTAATTCTCTAATTAAAACCCACTAGCTAGTTGTCTAAATCTCAAGGATAGCAACAATGGAGTGGATTTTGATACCCTTTGAGAGGAAAAAGTATCCACAAAAATGTTACAAAGGTTGCTGCTCCTTTCCGATACAATGTCCTAAACTACGACCCTGAAATCTAAATGTCAGCAGCAATGGAACACAAGTTAATGCTCTAATTAATTAAAACCCACTAGCTAGTTGTCTAAATCTCAAGGATAGCAACAATGGAGTGGATTTTGATACCCTTTGAGAGGAAAAAGTATCCACAAAAATGTTACAAAGGTTGCTGCTCCTATCAGATACAACGTCCTAAACTAGGAACCTGAAATCTAAATGTCAGCAGCAATGGAACACAAGTTAATGCTCTACTTAATTAAAACCCACTAGCTAGTTGTCTAAATCTCAAGGATAGCAACAATGGAGTGGATTTTGATACCCTTTAAGAGGAAAAAAGTATCCACAAAAATGTTACAAAGGTTGCTGCTCCTATCAGATACAATGTCCTAAACTAGGAGCCTGAAATCTAAATGTCAGCAGCAATAGAACACAAGTTAATGCTCTACTTAATTAAAACCCACTAGCTAGTTGTCTAAATCTCAAGGATAGCAACAATGGAGTGGATTTTGATACCCTTTGAGAGGAAAAAGTATCCACAAAAATGTTACAAAGGTTGCTGCTCCTATCAGATACAATGTCCTAAACTAGGACCCTGAAATCTAAATGTCAGCAGCAATGGAACACAAGTTAATGCTCTAATTAATTAAAACCCACTAGCTAGTTGTCTAAATCTCAAGGATAGCAACAATGGAGTGGATTTTGATACCCTTTGAGAGGAAAAAGTATCCACAAAAATGTTACAAAGGTTGCTGCTCCTATCAGATACAATGTCCTAAACTAGGACCCTGAAATCTAAATGTCAGCAGCAATGGAATGACTGATGATACCCTTTGTGGAGGCACCAATCTCTAACAAACAGTACACAAGTTCATCCTCTAACTAATTAGAACCTCCTTAACTACACCCCCAAAACTCAAGGATAGCAATGATGAAGTAGATATTGATAGCCTCTGAGAGGCAACCTTCTCCACAAAAAATAGTATGCCAGTTGCTGCTCCTATCAGGTACAACATTCTGAGCTTGGACTCTCAAATTAAAACGTAAGCATAAATGGAAGGACTCATGTCATGCTCCAAAAAATGGTACACAAGTAAGTGTTCTAGTCATTTACCAGCTCTTTAGCTAGAAACCCTTAATCTTAACGTCAGCAACAACTGAATGAAACTTGATGCCCTTTGAAAGGCAACAGTATTCTCAAAAATGGTACGTTAGTTGCTGCTCCTATGAGACACACACATCTTGAGATTGCTTCTTAATGTCTGAAGCAATGGAATGACTCATGATACCCTTTGTGTAGGCATCAGTCTTTAACAGAGGGTACACAAGTTAATTCTCTAATTAAAACCCACTAGCTAGTTGTCTAAATCTCAAGGATAGCAACAATGGAGTGGATTTTGATACCCTTTGAGAGGAAAAAGTATCCACAAAAATGTTACTAAGGTTGCTGCTCCTATCAGATACAATGTCCTAAACTAGGACCCTGAAATCTAAATGTCAGCAGCAATGGAACACAAGTTAATGCTCTACTTAATTAAAACCCACTAGCTAGTTGTCTAAATCTCAAGGATAGCAACAATGGAGTGGATTTTGATACCCTTTGAGAGGAAAAAGTATCCACAAAAATGTTTCAAAGGTTGCTACTCTATCAGATACAATGTCCTAAACTAGGACCCTGAAATCTAAATGTCAACAGCAATGGAACACAAGTTAATACTCTTCTTAATTAAAACCCACTAGCTAGTTGTCTAAATCTCAAGGATAGCAACAATGGAGTGGATTTTGATACCCTTTGAGAGGAAAAAGTATCCACAAAAATGTTACAAAGGTTGCTGCTCCTATCAGATACAATGTCCTAAACTACGACCCTGAAATCTAAATGTTAGCAGCAATGGAATGACTGATGATACCCTTTGTGGAGGCACCAATCTCTAACAAACAGTACACAAGTTCATCCGCTAACTAATTAGAACCTCCTTAACTAGACCCCCAAAACTCAAGGATAGCAACGATGAAGTAGATATTGATAGCCTCTGAGAGGCAACCTTCTCCACCAAAAATAGTATGCCAGTTGCTGCTCCTATCAGGTACAACATTCTGAGCTTGGACTCTCAAATTAAAACGTAAGCATAAATGGAAGGACTCATGTCATGCTCCAAAAAATGGTACACAAGTAAGTGTTCTAGTCATTTACCAGCTCTTTAGCTAGAAACCCTTAATCTTAACATCAGCAACAACTGAATGAAACTTGATGCCCTTTGAAAGGCAACAGTATTCTCAAAAATGGTACATTAATTGCTGCTCCTATGAGACACACATCTTGAGATTGCTTCTTAATGTCTGAAGCAAAGGAATGACTCATGATACCCTTTGTGGAGGCATCAGTATTTAACATAGGGTAAACAAGTCAATGCTCTAATTAAAACCCACTAGCTAGTTGTCTAAATCTCAAGGATAGCAACAATGGAGTGGATTTTGATACCCTTTGAGAGGAAAAAGTATCCACAAAAATGTTACAAAGGTTGCTGCTCCTTTCAGATACAATGTCCTAAACTACGACCCTGAAGTCTAAATGTCAGCAGCAATGGAACACAAGTTAATGCTCTAATTAATTAAAACCCACTAGCTAGTTGTCTAAATCTCAAGGATAGCAACAATGGAGTGGATTTTGATACCCTTTGAGAGGAAAAAGTATCCACAAAAATGTTACAAAGGTTGCTGCTCCTATCAGATACAACGTCCTAAACTAGGACCCTGAAATCTAAATGTCAGCAGCAATGGAACACAAGTTAATGCTCTACTTAATTAAAACCCACTAGCTAGTTGTCTAAATCTCAAGGATAGCAACAATGGAGTGGATTTTGATACCCTTTAAGAGGAAAAAGTATCCACAAAAATGTTACAAAGGTTGCTGCTCCTATCAGATACAATGTCCTAAACTAGGAGCCTGAAATCTAAATGTCAGCAGCAATAGAACACAAGTTAATGCTCTACTTAATTAAAACCCACTAGCTAGTTGTCTAAATCTCAAGGATAGCAACAATGGAGTGGATTTTGATACCCTTTGAGAGGAAAAAGTATCCACAAAAATGTTACAAAGGTTGCTGCTCCTATCAGATACAACGTCCTAAACTAGGAACCTGAAATCTAAATGTCAGCAGCAATGGAACACAAGTTAATGCTCTACTTAATTAAAACCCACTAGCTAGTTGTCTAAATCTCAAGGATAGCAACAATGGAGTGGATTTTGATACCCTTTGAGAGGAAAAAGTATCCACAAAAATGTTACAAAGGTTGCTGCTCCTATCAGATACAATGTCCTAAACTAGGACCCTGAAATCTAAATGTCAGCAGCAATGGAATGACTGATGATACCCTTAATGGAGGCATCAGTTTCCAAAAACTGGTTCAGATGTTGCTGCTCTAATCATTCAAAACCTATTTAGCTAGAATGCCTAAATCTCAAGGCCAGCAGCAATTGAGTTGATCGGCATACCCTTTGCAGAGGCACTCGTCTTTAATAAATGGCACACGATATGCTGCTTTACTCAGACTAAACCTCCTGAGCTAGAATCCCCAAATTGGAAGATCAGTAATAATAGAAACAATGTTGATAAAGACTTTTGCCTCTGCCAAGGTTAACAAGTGGTACATTACTTAATGATCTAATCAACTATACCCACCTTAGCTAGACCCCAAAATATAAAGGATAGCAACAATGGATTGGATAAATGGTACCTAATTTGCTGATCTACTCATTTAGAACATATTTAGCTAGACTTTCTATCTCTCAAGGTCAGAAACAATAGAGTAGATCATGATACCTTTTGGTAAGGCACAAGTCTCTAATAAATGACACAAGAGTTGATTTACTACTCAGTCTGAACCTCATGAGCTAAAATCCCCAAATTTGCAGATCAGTAACAATAGATACAATATTAATACCTTTGGCAGAGGCACCAGTCTTCAAAAAATGGTACATGAGTCAATCCTCTAATTAATTAGAACATTGTTAGCTAGACTCCTGAATCTCAAGGTTAGCAAACAATGTTGATACCCTTGTCAGAGGCACCATACTTAAACATATGGTATGTTAGTTAATGCTCTAATCAATTAGACCCTACTTAGCTACACCAATAAATCTCAAGGTCTTTGAGAGGCAATAGTCTTACAAAAAAACAACCAATCAAGAGTTGCTACTCATATCAGATTTATCCTCCTGAAGTAAGACCTTCAAATCGCAAGGTTAGCAGTAATGGAATCAATCATGACACCTTTTGATGAGGCATTTGTCTCTAATAAACGACATACAAGTCCTAATTTATCAATTAGAACCTAATTTGCTACAGCTATCAAATCTCAATGTTGGAAGCAATGGAAAAAACGTATGATACCCTTTGTGGAGGCACCAATCTCTAACAAACAGTACACAAGTTAATGCTCTAATTAATTAGAACCTCCTTAACTAGACCCCCAAACCTCAAGCATAGCAACAATGTAGTGGAATGTTACATGAGTCGCTGGGTTAATCCATCAGAAGCTCTTTAGAAACCCCAAATTATGAAGAACAGAATGGATGTTTATACCCAGCATATGGCACCGGAGTAGTAGTACTATACAACTAAAACCTCTCTAACTACAACCCCCAAATCTAAAGGTCAGATTTTAAGTAGTAAACCTTCAAGCTCTCACCCATATCCAATGATTTCTGTGCTGTGAAGACGAGTATCAGCTCCAAGGGTGTATGTGTGAAGATCTGTCAGAGACTGTAGCAGCAGTTACTAGTGGTGACTTCTGTGACATTCTTGCTCCAGTCGCAAAGTATAGCATGTTGAACATATTATTAATCTGATAATTACAAAAACAAATAGTTATTTAGATATTTGTTAACAAGCACATTATTTCTATTGTCTATTAGGGTGGAGAAGGTTTTTGATCAATTTTGTAGTTGCATTAGTCTCCAAGAAATGGTACACTAATTGCTGCTCTAATCAATTAGGACCTCCTTTGCTAGAACACCCAAAGCTCATGGTCAGCAGAAATTAAAATGATCTTGGAACCCTTTGCAGAGTCACCAGTCTCCAGCAAATGGTACACGAGATGTGGTTCTAATCATGTGGACCCTCCTTAGCTAGAACCCCCAATTTTCAAGGTCAGCAACAATGGAATAGATCTAGATACAATTCCCATTCTATAGCAAATGTTACATGAGTCGCTTGGCTAATCCATCAAAAGCTCTTCAGAAGTCCAAAATTATGAAGAAGAGAATGGATCTTCATACCCTTTGTTGAGACACGAGGCTTCAGCAAATGGCACAGGAGTAGTAGTACTATACAACTAAAACCTCTCTAACTACAACCCCCAAATCTAAAAGTCAGATTTTAAGTAGTAAACCTCCAAGATCTCACCCATATCCAAGGATTTCTGTGCTGGGATGACGAGTATCAGCTCCAAGGGTGTAGGTGTGAAGATCTGTCAGAGACTCAGATGTGACTGAGCACAAACAGAATGTTGCAGCAGTTACTAGGGGTGACTAGTGTGACCTCACAACGTGATCTCTCTTTGACTTTCTTGCTCCAGTCGCAAAGTATAACATGTTGAACATTTTATTGATCTTATAATTACAAAAACAAAAAGTCATTTAGATATTTTTTAACAATCACATTATTTCTATTGTCTATTAGGGTGCAGTCCCTAAATACTGTATTTTTCTTTCTATCTTACATATTTCTGATATCTATCAAACTAAATCCTTTTATACATTCATTAAAAATGTAAATTTTGTGAACTGTATCCACTATTCCCTCTTGTGGATTTAGAGCGCAACAAAATAAAGCCTATCAAAACTTCTTAGAATTTGGTACTGTTCCTTTATCACCCCTACATAAAAGGTGGAGGGCTGTTTGGGGGTCTCTGGTGGTCAAGGATGGTCAATCATTCAGGAGAGGTGCTAAAAGCTCATGGTTCACCCTAACCCTGGGCAAGCGGACCTAGTCACGTCTCGAAGTCACTAAAACAACTGTCTGCTTTTTACTTACAGCAAATAAAATAATTGTATATAATGTTTTACTTGAGAGAACAGACGTTTTCCTTCAAGCTGCCAATCAGTTGCAAGAAACGAATCCCATTGAAATCAATAGGAGCTCTTTCTGCGCATGGAGGGGTTTATGAAAGCTGGAGCTGGATAGGGAGATGCGTTTGGCCGAACACACCTCTTGCACTGAAAATAGCTGCTGGGCAGGGAAAGGGCAGATACATATGGGGTGATTCTGCTAATTAACCTCCATGCATCTTAAAAGGGGAAACTATGACAAGTTAAGGGCACCCCGCAGCTTTCATACGCATAAATGTGTATGCGATGGCTGGAGTGTTTAAACATGCATGCAACAGGCATAAGCTTGAATATGAAAGAATTTCAAGGACCAAATCAGATAGTTTACTGAGTGGGCAGTAGATAAATGGAACAGCCTCCCATCAGAAGTGGCATATATTAATACATTGAGGGGATTTAAGCATGCATGGGTCAGACATAAAGGTCATGATTCTAAGAGAAGACCAACGACTGATTAAGTATTAAATTCTGAGTCTCTACATCAGGAATAATGTACAGGCTAGATGGGCTGAAAAGCGTTGATTTTCAAAAACCGAAAAATCCGTTAAGAATAATCTGGCATTTACATATATATATATATACATATATGCACCATGCCGTCACTAGCACTATCTTACCTTCATGGAGGTCTGTGGACCTCCATCACCACCTACCCCGGCGATCTGACCCTCACACTGAAGGGCATCACCGGGGCCACCCGATCTGCCCGGTGACGTCTCTCGCAATGACGCGATGACGTCACCGCGCAACTTTATTAACAACTGACAATTGTCAGTTAAAGAGGTATGGGGGCATGCTGCTGTATCTCAGGCATCTAAGCAGCTACATACCCCCAACATATACCGTTGGAAAGGTAATCGATTCACCTTTCCAACGGTATATAGATTGTAAAAAAAGAATAAAAAATATTAAGTTAAAAAAAAATAAAATGTAAAAAAAATGATTTGGGGGGTCTCTAAAGGCAGATAAAAAAGATCAAAATTGCCTAGTGACCCCCAAAATAAATTATTTAAACATAAAGTAGTTTAACTTTCAAAAAAAAAAAAAAAAGTTTAAGTATTCTAGCTAAATGATCACTGTGATAGCCAATGCTACCACAGCGATCATATAGCTTTACAAAGTCACATTCCCTTTTTAAAAATGGCCGATACTAATTTTTAATCCTATGATCCCTTTGATCATGGGGTTAAATTTAGACAACGGTAGAGGGAGGCAATTTTTGAAATCCTGATGAACTGCAATTATTATTAAAATCAGCCATTTAGCCTGTGCGGTACGTGAGTAACCATATCATCCCTGGAGCGCCTTGCATTTTTACTGCAAAACTTATTTTTGCTGTAAAAGTGATTTTTTTTCTCCCTTTACCATCATTTCTTTGGGATTGTAAGGGGAAAGAATGGTGTGTGCTTCTGTGAGTAAATGTATGGAAAGAATGGCGTGTGCTTCTGTGAGTGAATGGAGATATGAAAGGCGTGTGAATGGTCAGTAATTAGGGTTGAAGCCTTGACATGGCATTACTGCTCACGTTAGAAGTTAAATTATGGCACAAAAAGTACATATTTGCAAAAACTACACCCCTTGGCGCATCAAATGAGGGGCTGCATGTGTTTCTAGTACAAACCTGGAGTTCGCAAGACACAAATGAACATTATGGTTAGAAAAAACATATTTTCAAGCCAAAGCAACATATTCCATCATTATTTGTGCACTCAACTTTTGTCCTAGAAATACATGTAGCCCCTCATTTGAAGCTCCAAGGGGTGTAGTTTCTTAAAATGGATGAATTGTCTGAATGAGGGAGAGCATGAGTTAATATGTGGATGATTTGTCTGAATGAGGGAGAGCATGAGTTAATGTGATTGTGTGTATCATAGATGTATAATTGTGGAAGGCAAAGATGGCACTAGCAGGATGTTTGAGCCTTGGGGACCAAGATGGCACAGACAGGGTGTATATGGGACAAAGATGGCAAATCGTATGTGTGTTATCTGGGTGCTGGCCAGGCTCTATGTGGGCAGTGTGGTTGGGGTGTGCAACCTGTGATCTATCCCTGTAATTTAGGGGGTTTTAAATATACCTTTAATGCCGTGTTTTTATGTGAATTCCAATTGATCTATACCTGCAAAGCTGGGTTTCTGTGTTATTCTGTAGATCCATCTCTGCTATGCTATGTTTCCATACATTATTTATGTATACCTGCAAATACAGGGTTTGTATGTCTTGTTCAGTTGATTAATACCTGCAATGCTGTTTCCATGTATTGATTTGATCTATACCTGCAATGCTACATTTCATATATTATTATTGTATACCTGCAAATACAGGATTTGTATGTCTGATTCTGTTTATTTGATATATACCTTCAGTGCTGAGATCACAAGTGTATTTCAATTGATCTATACATGCAAAGCTGGGTTTGTGTGTTAATGTGTTAATCTATACCTGCTATCGGCAGCAGGGTCTACTATTTATATATATATTTATATATATATCGGCAGCAGGGACTAATATTAGGCCCTGAAATCATTTAGTGGAAAAGTTAAGGTATTGTGTTGTTTAAAGGATTTCAAGGATTAGTCGTACTAAATGGTGGCTTCAGGCTTCCCATGTTGAATGATCAAGTATTGTATTGTCCAATAACAAAATTATCATTCCATAGCACATAACTTTTGGCAATATATATATATATATATATATATATATATATGCTTGTGTGTGTGTGTTTTTTCAGTGGTATGATTTAATGGTGGAAATGCCCCCCCAGTTTGACTGTGGTATCTTGTGTGCCCCCCTTATATATTGTTTCTAGAGTCGCCACTGGTTCCAGGGTATGTTAGTGTTTGTGGGTACCGTATATTCCGGCGTATAAGACGACTGGGCGTATAAGACGACCCCCAACTTTTACAGTTCAAATATAGAGTTTGGACTATACTCGCCGTATAAGACTACCCCTCTACCCAGCATACAACGACGAGCCAATCACGGCAAGCAATGTACCTTACCGGTGATTTGCTGGTTGATTTGCTGACATATATATACATGCACTGCCCTTACACACACACACACATATATAATATATATATATGTATATGTATATATCTACACATATGCCTGTCCATACATTTATACACTGCCCTCACCACACACCCCTGCCTTAACACACATGTATATGTATATATATATATACACACACACACACACACACACGTGTGTGTGTGTGTGTATATATATATATATATATATATATATATATATACACACACCAGCTTACAAATACACTGACCATATCACACCAACATCCATACACTGCACTCACACCCCTTTCTCCCCATCTCTTACCTTATCTTCTGTCTTCTTTCTTCCATCCAGTTGTGGGAGCGCGAGGTCTGGCACTTCAGACCTCAGCTTCCCTGCTCCCTCATCACTACGCGCCGGCAATTGATGCCGAGCGCCGGGACATGACGTCATCCCTGCGCTCTGCATCAATAGCCGGCACGTAGTGATTAGAGAGCAGGGAAGCCGAGGTCTGAAGTGCCAGACCTCGAGCTCCCTAATGTCGGGCTAGTTAGAGGGAGGTCGTGATCTCCCCAACCAGCCCTGCCGATCAGGGCTAGTTGGGGAGATCACGATCTTGCACCTACCTCGGCGCGGCCCTGAAGACCGGCCCAGTGGAGGCGGCTTCTTCACTCGCCCCTCCCCTAGAGATTGGTGGCTTTGTGGGAACCTCCGGCTTGGTAAGTACCCGGTGGATGCATTTTTTTAGGGGTTTCTAAGTTAGTACCCGGCGTATAAGACGACCCCCCACTTTTAAGAAGATTTTCTGGGGTTAAAACGTCGTCTTATACGCCGGTATATACGGTATGTTGGCATGTGTGTGGATATTTTAGCATGTGCTTGTGTCTGGATATCTGTGTTAATGTAGCTGTCCCTTCTGCGATCAGTGCATGGATCTACCATGCTCTTTAGCATTTAAGAACTCAAGCCTTTACAGACAACGTAAGATGAGCACCTTTCTTACCTGTATCTACCTGCATCTCTCCTCAGCGAGGATGTCATCTAAGGTCTCTTGCCTCACCATTTAAGTGACTTGGTGTTTCTGAGTGTCCTACGGTATACTGAGCACTATTGCAAGGAACCACGCTGCTCGAAATCCACCTGTAAGACTCTGGATCTGCCAATTGTTACATGTGCCATCGCTAACAGGCACTCACCAGGGATTTTTTTTTGCATTTAAAACTCAAGCCTTTACAAAGTAAGACAACCACCCTCCTTACAGGGTTCTAACTGCACCTGTCCACTTGTCCGTGTCTCTTCAGGCTATGAGTGATTATTTCATGTAAGGTCTCAGGCCTCACCCTTCAAGTGACTTGTTGTCTCTAACTATCCTTGGTCTTAAGGGTGTATAGTATTGATCGCTATAATCAGGAACCAAAACAGGTCTGAATCCACCTGTCTTGAAATTTACTGGCTATCAGGTTCCTTCAATGTTTGTCCTAAAAATGTTACACTATACAAATTTGTGTCTAGATGTTTGTGGCTTGGTCTGTGTTAGCGTAACATCCCTTTCCGCAATCAGTCTCTGGATCTGCCAATTGTCACGTCAGCCATCGCTAAACAGGCACTCACCTATGGAATCATTTTTGCACTTAAAAACTCAAGTCTTTACAGACAAAGTAAGACGAGCACCCTTCTCTAACTGCACCTGTCCACCTGTCCGTGTCTCTTCAGGCTATGAGTGATAATTTCATGTAAGGTCTCTGGTCTTACCAGTTGCTGCTCCTATCAGGTACAACATTCTGAGCTTGGACTCTCAAATTAAAATGTAAGCATAAATGGAAGGACTCATGTCATGCTCCAAAAAATGGTACACAAGTAAGTGTTCTAGTCATTTACAAGCTCTTTAGCTAGAAACCCTTAATCTTAACATCAGCAACAACTGAATGAAACTTGATGCCCTTTGAAAGGCAACAGTATTCTCAAAAATGGAACAGTAGTTGCTGCTCCTATGAGACACACATCTTGAGATTGCTTCTTAATGTCAGAAGCAATGGAATGACTCATGATACCCTTTGTGGAGGCATCAGTCTTTAACATAGGGTACACAAGTTAATGCTCTAATTAAAACCCACTAGCTAGTTGTCTAAATCTCAAGGATAGCAACAACGGAGTGGATTTTGATACCCTTTGAGAGGAAAAAGTATCCACAAAAATGTTACAAAGGTTGCTGCTCCTATCAGATACAATGTCCTAAACTAGGACCCTGAAATCTAAATGTCAGCAGCAATGGAACACAAGTTAATGCTCTAATTAATTAAAACCCACTAGCTAGTTGTCTAAATCTCAAGGATAGCAACAATGGAGTGGATTTTGATACCCTTTGAGAGGAAAAAGTATCCACAAAAATGTTACAAAGGTTGCTGCTCCTATCAGATACAACGTCCTAAACTAGGACCCTGAAATCTAAATGTCAGCAGCAATGGAATGACTGATGATACCCTTTGTGGAGGCACCAATCTCTAACAAACAGTACACATGTTCATCCTCTAACTAATTAGAACCTCCTTAACTAGACCCCCAAAACTCAAGGATAGCAACGATGAAGTAGATATTGATAGCCTCTGAGAGGCAACCTTCTCCACCAAAAATAGTATGCCAGTTGCTGCTCCTATCAGGTACAACATTCTGAGCTTGGACTCTCAAATTAAAACGTAAGCATAAATGGAAGGACTCATGTCATGCTCCAAAAAATGGTACACAAGCAAGTGTTCTAGTCATTTACCAGCTCTTTAGCTTGAAACCCTTAATCTTAACGTCAGCAACAACTGAATGAAACTTGATGCCCTTTGAAAGGCAACAGAATTCTCAAAAATGGTACATTAGTTGCTGCTCCTATGAGACACACATCTTGAGATTGCTTCTTAATGTCTGAAGCAATGGAATGACTCATGATACCCTTTGTGGAGGCATCAGTCTTTAACAGAGGGTACACAAGTTAATTATCTAATTAAAACCCACTAGCTAGTTGTCTAAATCTCAAGGATAGCAACAATGGAGTGGATTTTGATACCCTTTGAGAGGAAAAAGTATCCACAAAAATGTTACAAAGGTTGCTGCTCCTATCAGATACAACGTCCTAAACTAGGAACCTGAAATCTAAATGTCAGCAGCAATGGAACACAAGTTAATGCTCTAATTAATTAAAACCCACTAGCTAGTTGTCTAAATCTCAAGGATAGCAACAATGGAGTGGATTTTGATACCCTTTGAGAGGAAAAAGTATCCACAAAAATGTTACAAAGGTTGCTGCTCCTATCAGATACAATGTCCTAAACTAGGACCCTGAAATCTAAATGTCAGCAGCAATGGAATGACTGATGATACCCTTTGTGGAGGCACCAATCTCTAACAAACAGTACACAAGTTCATCCTCTAACTAATTAGAACCTCCTTAACTAGACCCCCAAAACTCAAGGATAGCAACGATGAAGTAGATATTGATAGCCTCTGAGAGGCAACCTTCTCCACCAAAAATAGTATGCCAGTTGCTGCTCCTATCAGGTACAACATTCTGAGCTTGGACTCTCAAATTAAAATGTAAGCATAAATGGAAGGACTCATGTCATGCTCCAAAAAATGGTACACAAGTAAGTGTTCTAGTCATTTACCAGCTCTTTAGCTAGAAACCCTTAATCTTAACGTCAGCAACAACTGAATGAAACTTGATGCCCTTTGAAAGGCAACAGTATTCTCAAAAGTGGTACATTAGTTGCTGCTCCTATAAGACACACATCTTGAGATTGCTTCTTAATGTCTGAAGCAATGGAATGACTCATGAAACCCTTTGTGGAGGCATCACTATTTAACATAGGGTACACAAGTTAATGCTCTAATTAAAACCCACTAGCTAGTTGTCTAAATCTCAAGGATAGCAACAATGGAGTGGATTTTGATACCCTTTGAGAGGAAAAAGTATCCACAAAAATGTTACAAAGGTTGCTGCTCCTATCAAATACAATGTCCTAAACTAGGACCCTGAAATCTAAATGTCAGCAGCAATGGAACACAAGTTAATGCTCTAATTAATTAAAACCCACTAGCTAGTTGTCTAAATCTCAAGGATAGCAACAATGGAGTGGATTTTGATACCCTTTGAGAGCAAAAAGTATCCACATAAATGTTACAAAGGTTGCTGCTCCTATCAGATACAATGTCCTAAACTAGGACCCTGAAATGTAAATGTCAGCAGCAATGGAACACAAGTTAATGCTCTACTTTAGGGCTGCAACTAACGATTATTTTAATAATCGATTAGTTGGCCGATTATTTTTTCGATTAATCGATTAATCGGATAAAAAAAATGAATGTAAATTTTTCATTTATTTAAAATAATTTACTAAACAAATGATGTTAAATACAAACAGCAGAATAAAAAAACTTTGATAAAATGCATTTCTTGTCTTTATTTCCCAACCAGCCCCCCAATATATGCACATTTGAGCCCAGGCTTGCTACGCTGCCTCCCAGACATGCCACGCTGCCCCCCCACATATGCCACGCTACCTACCACAGCACTCCACGCTGCCTCCCACATATACCACACCACGCTGCCTCCCACATCTGCCACTCCACGCTGCCTCCCACATATGCCGCTCCACGCTGCCTCCCACATCTGCCGCTCCACGCTGCCTCCCACATATGCCACTCCACGCTGCCTCCCACATCTGCCACGTCACGCTGCCTCCCACATATGCCACTCCACGCTGCCTCCCACATATACCACTCCACGCTGCCTCCCACATATACCACTCTACGCTGCCTCCCACATCTGCCACTCCACGCTGCCTCCCACATCTGCCACGTCACGCTGCCTCCCACATATGCCACTCCACGCTGCCTCCCACATATACCACTCCACGCTGCCTCCCACATATACCACTCTACGCTGCCTCCCACATCTGCCACTCCACGCTGCCTCCCACATATGCCACTCCACGCTGCCTCCCACATCTGCCACGCCACGCTGCCTCCCACATATGCCACGCCGCCTCCCACATCTGTGCCTGATACGCCTTATACCCCCTGAAACACCACTCCATCCTCCCCAGACATGCCACCCTGCCCTCCCCACATATGCCACGCCATGCTGCCTCCCACATCTGCCACTCCACAATGCCTCCCACATATGCCACGCTGCCTCCCACATCTGCCACTCCACGCTGCCTCCCACATCTGCCACTGTGCCTGATACGCCTTATATCCCCTGATACCCCACTCCATCCTCCCCAGACATGCCACCCTGCCTCCCAGACATGCCACTTCTCTACCCCCAGATATGCCTTATACACCCTGATACACCACTCCGTCCTCCCCAGACATGCCACACTGCCCTCCTGTCAGGACCCACGGCGGGGTCCTCGCCGGCGGCACTTACCCGCTCCGGGTAAACGGTCCCGCGCCGTGGCTGTCCCGTCTCCCTGTCAGGACCCACGGCGGGGTCCTCGCCGGCGGCACCTACCCGCTCCGGGTAAACGGTCCCGCGGCTCGGCGGTGCCGTCCTCGTCAGCCGGCCGCATGGTGGTTGCTAAGCGCGCGCGCGCGCGCCCCCACATAACTTTATGTGTTCCCTGCCGCTGCCGGCAGGGAACACGCGCGAGTGACGTCACGTCTATGGGCGTGGCGATCACTGGCGGGAAGTTTAAAAACTGAGCACTGAAACTCATTCAGTGCTCAGTTATTGTGCCTTATACCGTGTTTTCCTGTTATATCCTGAATTACCTACTCGTGTACCAGACCCCGGCTATTCCTGACGTGCCTTCTCGTGTACCAGACCCCGGCTATTCCTGACGTGCCTCCTCGTGTACCAGACCCCGGCTATTCCTGACGTGCCTCCTCGTGTTCCAGACCCCGGCTATTCCTGACGTTCCTATTTATTTTTCGTGTGTGCTCCTGGTTGTCATCTGCATACTGGGTTCCTACCTCTATTACTTCGTTCCGGGCAGCTCACGCCTCACATAATAACTGAGCCTTCATTATGGAACCCGCAGGCTTATCTGAAGCCATCACGGCTCTGACTCAACAGCTGGCGGTGATGAACCAATCTATGCAAGAGATGCAGGTTAGCCAGAATCAACTAAGGCAACAAGTTCACCATCTTCAAATGCAACAGAACGCTCCTTCTGACCAAGCGGCTGCTGCCCCTGAACCTGCTATGGAAGGTGCCTCTGCTCTGGAACCTCAAGTTCCTCTCCCTGAAAGGTTCTCTGGAGAGCGTCAGAAGTACCGTACATTCATCACCGCTTGTCAGGTTCTGTTTTATCTTAAACCACGGACTTATTCCTCAGAC
The DNA here is from genome assembly GCF_027358695.1 of Spea bombifrons. Classification (NCBI taxonomy): domain Eukaryota; kingdom Metazoa; phylum Chordata; class Amphibia; order Anura; family Pelobatidae; genus Spea; species Spea bombifrons. The sequence continues at coordinate 17,678,539 of NC_071094.1, forward strand.
TATGTCAAGGTCCATACTGTAATTTCGCTGCTATCTGACGAACCTCAGCTATGGGCACATCATTTGTTACATAGTCACAGCCCTCTCTTGGATTCCTGGTCCTCGTTTCGTCAGGCTCTCGACGCCCTCTATGAGGACCCATACCGTGTTTCTTCAGCTGCCTCTACCCTCCGCACCCTGAAACAAGGCCGTAGACCTGTAGAAGAATACATTACGGAGTTCCGTCGCGTTGCTCTAGAATCTACTTGGAATGACGCTGCACTTCATGACCAGTTTCGCTGGGGACTCTCTGACGCCATCAAGGATGAACTGGCTCGTACCAATATTCCCCCCGTCCTGGAAGATTTTTTCAGATTAGTCACTCAAATTGATCGTCGTCTGAGAGAGAGGAGGCAGGAACGTCTCGTTTCCCCTTCAGTCTGGCCTCGTACGCAAACCGCAGTTCCAGTGCAGCCAGTAGAGTCAACAGAAGAACCGATGCAAATAGGCATTGTTCGTGGACAGAGCCGGCCTTAGGTGTTCCGGCGCCCTGTGCGAACTACTCCTCTGGCGCCCCCCCTCACTACCCCCCCTCTGCCCCATCAAACTACCCCCCCTGTGCCTTCAAACTACCCCCCCTGCCCCTTCAAACTACTCCCCTCTGCCCCTTCAAACTACCCCCCCCTCTGCCCCTTCAAACTACCCCCCCTCTGCCCCTTCAAACTACCCCCCCTCTGCCCCTTCAAACTACCCCCCCTCTGCCCCTTCAAACCGCACAGGGCGCCACACTCCAGGGGGCGCCGCCGCCGGGTCCTCCACCGCCGCCGCTGCTGCCGCCGCCGCCGCGGGGTCCTCCGCCGCCGCGGGGTCCTCCGCTGCCACCGCCGCCGCCGCCGCCGCGGGGTCCTCCTCCGCTGCCGCCGCCGCGGGGTCCTCCTCCTCCGCCGCCCCCGCTGCACCTAAATGAAAACGTTGTTTTTTTTGTTGTTGGTTTTTTTAACTTTATTTAACATCCTCCATGTTAAATAAAGTTAAAAAAAAACTTTATTTAACATGGAGGTTATTAAATAAAGTTAAAAAAACCAACAACAAAAAAAACAACGTTTTCATTTAGGTGCAGAGGGGGCGGCAGCGGAGGAGGACCCCGCGGCGGCGGCAGCGGCGGCGGAGGACCCCGTGGCGGCGGCGGAGGACCCCGCGGCGACGGCGGCGGGGGAGGACCCGGCGGCGGCGGCGCCCCCTGTAGTGTGGCGCCCTGTGCGGTCGCACAGGTCGCACACCCCAAAGGCCGGCCCTGTTCGTGGACCCTTGTCACCTGCAGAAAAACAACGACGCAGAACACTGGGACTCTGCATGTACTGTGGCCGTGCAGGCCATCAATTTAAGGACTGTCGTACCCGTGCCCGGTATTCTAAGGGTAAGGAGACTGTTGGTCATTTATACACTCATATTGAGAAAGCACCTTGTTCTTCATCTCATCTCTCGCTTTCTGTATCATTACAGTGGAATAAGAACTCTATACCCTTACAAGCTATGGTGGACTCCGGAGCCAGCGGCAATTTTATGGATTCTGACCTCGTCAAATCACTATTCATCACTACCCGTCTCAAGGAACATCCGGTTGCCATTCAGCTGGTAGACGGCAGTCCCCTGAAATCTGGTCCTATCCGCACAGAGACTACTTCCCTCACAATCAAAATAGGAAACAGCCATGTTGAAAGCCTACGATTTGACATAGTCCCTTCTCCTATATCCCCTATCATTCTCGGACTCCCCTGGTTGAGGATCCACAATCCCGTTATCAACTGGGAGACCGGTGTTTTTAAATTTTCTTCCACGCATTGTACTCAGACCTGTCTAAAGACTGTTTTACTTGGTCTCGCTCAAGATGTTTCCATTTCTGAGAATATTCCGATACCTTACAGGAGGTTCAAAGACGTGTTTGAAAAAAAAAGCGCAGATAGACTTCCTCCTTCTCGACCATATGACTGCCCTATCGATTTACTTCCTGGTTCTGCTATTCCTTTCGGTAGGATATACCCCCTGGCTGAACCTGAACTTGTTACACTTAAAGAATACATTGATGAAAACCTCTCTAAAGGGTTTATCCGCCCTTCTACTTCTCCAGCGGGGGCCGGTATATTTTTTGTCAACAAGAAGGATGGGGGTCTTCGTCCTTGTATTGATTATCGTGAATTAAATAAAGTGACTATTAAGAACAGATACCCCCTACCACTCATATCGGAATTATTGGATCATGTACGTTCAGCCACCATATTCACAAAAATTGATTTACGTGGTGCTTATAACTTAGTAAGAATAAGAAAAGGGGATGAATGGAAGACAGCTTTTAGGTGCCGTTACGGTCACTTTGAGTATTTAGTAATGCCTTTCGGGTTATGTAATGCTCCCGCCACCTTTCAACATTTCATCAATGACATTTTTCGTGACTTCCTGGATCGTTTTGTAATTATCTACCTAGATGACATTTTAATTTTTTCTTCCTCTGTGGAGGCTCATCGAGACCATGTGTGCCAAGTTTTATCCAGACTACGTGCCAATGGATTATATGCTAAATTGGAAAAATGTGTCTTTGAAGTTCAAACTGTCGAGTTCCTGGGATACATACTTTCGCCCACCAGTATACAGATGGACCCCCGTAAGATCTCCACTATCCTCCTATGGCCTCCACCCACTGATAGAAAGGGGGTACAAAGATTCGTGGGATTCGCCAATTACTACAGAAAATTTATTCGTGATTTTTCTAGGCACATACGTCCTATCACTGCCCTTACTTCAACTAAAAATAAATTTTTTTGGTCCACAGCTGCACAGAAAGCATTTGAATTTTTAAAGAACAAATTTATTTCTGCACCCATTCTCAAATTACCTGTTTCCCACAAACCTTACATCCTCGAGGTCGATGCTTCTGACACAGCTGTGGGTGCTATTCTTTCCCAAAGGCAAGATTCTGATGGTCACCTACATCCAGTTGCTTATTTTTCACGGACTTTATCCTCCGCAGAAAGGAATTATTGTATCGGA